>NW_017296732.1:162411-192803 GCF_001594075.2 Trachymyrmex cornetzi | reverse complement strand
CCCGTGTCTTCCTCGTACGAAGTGTAATCTCGCAGGCGTGTCGAAAGTAAAATTCACCTCATTAAATCGGAAACTTGGTGCACTCTGCTTTTAATTAATTTTTATCTAATAAACGCCGAGCAAAAAATTACATAAGCGTTATCTCTTAACTGCTGGCGTGGACGATAAATTATTCTCGTATAGTTATGTATTTCGCGCTTAAGAGAGAAAACGCTCGAATTATATTTTCATAAATCTCTCTTTGCCGAGCAACTTGTGCATCTTGTACAAATAAGCAACTTTCACCTCAGTATTTTTATTAATATTTTAATAATATTTTCATCATTTGTGTCTGTTTGTATTGAATTAAAGGAATAATGAGCATTTTCTAAGTCTGCAATCAGTTCTAAGGTGAATTATTCTTCCGAAACCTGCAATTATGAAACGAACATGCCAGACAAATGGTTTTTTTTTAATAAAAAAAACTTAATTGAACTCTCGAGATTTAAACAAAACATAAAATTCATCACAGTAAGTATAAGTAAAAGAACTTCGCGTTACTTCGTGCACTAAAATTTAAACATATATACTGTGTGTTCAATTTCTCCTTACATCAATTACAAGACGATTGGAAGTTTCGGCTCAAGCCATCCTCAATGAATTTTTTTTTAACAATATGTACTCACTTCTAATTTGGCGGAGTATTCCTCAGCTAAGGTTTCAGCCTGCTTCGTTAACTCCTGATTCCTTTCGAGTAGAGCCTTGCCGAGTTCAGCGGCCAGGACGAGATCTCTCTCGCGTTGCTTCAGTAACTCGGCTGGATCCTGCACGACGTCCTCGTGATCCAACGAGTGCCTTCTCGCCTGAAGATCCGATATCATATCTTCGAGAGCGTACGGCTCCGTCTGACTGTCTTTCTTCGGTAGCATCGCGAGTTATCGGTGTACCTTCCACGACACAGCACGACGTAACGTCACTTCTGTTTCCGTCACGAACTCGCGGTTCTCGATCGATATACGAAGGAGGAGAAAACCGCGTCAGGTGTACACTTCGGCAACAACACGTCAAACGTATTCGGACACGGTAATAATGTTAGTGACGTCACGATCGACTTTCCCTCGTGGACACCGCATAGTTGTGCGTGGGTAGCGTCAAATTATCGAACGCCATTGATTAGCTGAAATCAATTAATTCCGGATTTTTACTCTTATTACGTTTGACACTCAAAGCGCCAAGCAGACGGTATGATATTACATAGCCGTTCGGATACGTGGCGTTTAAAAATTAAATGAGCTAAACTCGACAAACAAGTTTGACCAAGTCGAGGAGTTGAGTTCAACTTTGTGTAGAACATGTTTTTAATGTTTTTATATTAATATAGTATTTAGCAAAAAAGATTGAAGGCTATTCGAGCTGCTAAGATAAAATTATAATAATTATAAATGAATTATTAATGGAGCTAAATGTATTTTTACAACATATAATTATAATGTATATTTTTTAAAGTTGTTTATATATATATATATTTTTATAAATTTATTACTTATATATACGCTGTGAGAGAAATCTTTGATACTTATGTTATTATATTATAATTGTATGATAAAAATTGTAATTAGAAACTCCATTTTTATAGTTATTATTTCTATAATGTTATAGTAATATATATAACTATAAACAATTATATAATTCTAAAAAATATATAATTGACATTGAAATAAATTCATTTTGATTGACATCGATTATACTTAAATTATGGTAATTAAAATCATCATTTTCTCTTAATGTAATTTTCTGTTCTCAATTTATTATTATATATTGTTGCGAATTTATTATTTCTTACTTTTTATTAGATATAGATTTAATTGAAGTATCGTACGATGAGGAAACAATCAGGCTGGACACGTTATCATGTTAATGATAAAAAAAACACAGAAATATAATACATATATCTATCACCAATTTGAAAAAATAGAATATCTTGTCTGCGCTGAAGTGTCCATATACATCTCTATAAAAAGCTATCCAACCATAAATGAATCTTATCCATTCACATCGTTTACAAATATTTCTTCATCTATAAAGATTTATGGCATCCTTCCTTTTCATGTAATTATATTTTAAATCCTAGAATTCTGTAATAAATCATCAACTATATTTATTTGCTAGCTTTTGATTTCAGATAAAACAATCTTTCCTTAATAAGCTTTTCATTGAAAAATATGCGTAAGCAAATACTGTGTGATTTATATACTTTCTTTATTTTCTAACACTTTTGAAATTTTATGAGCGTGTTCCCAGATAAAAAGAAAAAAAAACAAATGTTCTTATAAATATTAAATAACAAACACTTTATTGTCAAAATAATAGATACATATAATAGTATCAAATAATAACTTTACTTAAAAGTTTCGGGTGGGTATCATTTTGTTTACGACGCTCAAAGTTTTGTCCATCATACATGGCTGAGTACGATTTGATACTCAGTCATTTCAAATCTATATTTGTGTCAATTATTTCGACGATGAAGCATTTGCGATCTAGTGTTCGTATAGAGAGAGTGAGAGAAAAATTTTTTATATTTATAACCACAATTATGATTATTATTGTTATATAACGTTATATGGCTATCCTAAAAAATGACTGTAAATTATAATTAAATTATAGTAAACTATTTTCATTGTAATAATAATTATCATTATAATGAAAATAATATGCGAAATTATTATAATGAATATAAAATTATTTTCGATCGTCAACTAGGGTAACTATTCCAATTACTATGACTGTCCCTTTTGTATTTCGATAAGTCATAAAGAAAACTAGCACAAATAAATAAGAAAAAATATTTTTTTTGTTAAATTAAATTATTAATGCATACGATAATATTTTATTTTTTAAGTATTAAAGTATTTTAAATATTTTTCGAAAGATATATATATGAGAAATTTATGTGAATCCAATAATACGTACGGCAAGATTTTAAGCTTGTTCCTATTAATGTGTTCTGTATTGGAGCTGAGAACGTTGTGTTATGAATGTACTTTGAAATATAAATGGAATAATGATTTATGTAATATTAACATAAACAATTAGCTTAAATTTATTACCTGTTTTAGTAACTATATGTTAAAATGAATCAAATGTGGATAGGCACATAAATTGAGGACACATTAATAGGGCCATCGCCACTTGGAAGACTCACTAATAGAGACAAAAATATGTTTTTTATTTTTATCAAAAACATTATAAAGTATTAACATTTTTTAGATTAAAGAAATATTATAAGAAAAAAAAGTAATTGAAAAACCAATATTGATTGCAAGCAGATAAAATTAAAGCTACAATATTTAATAATTAATTTAATAATAAGCAAATTGGCTAAAAGGCACATTAATAGGGACAGTTACCCTACATATATACATTTGTTGATAGCTAGAACTGTACATATATGTAATTATTATTATTAACATTAAGGCAACAATAATCATAATTATGATAACATGTACTTATAGTTACAAATACTAAAAATTTTTCTCTTAGTTTATAAACATACTTTTCGTCGTTCTTATTCAGAAACATGTTCATGAAATTTTAAAACAAACCTATTTACTTAGACTTAATCTATATTTTGATTATTAAGATGAATTTATACGTGTTTAATAATAATTAATTAATTCTTATTATTAAGTTAATAATGACAACAAAAGAAATATTAATTATATATTAATAATTGTTTTCTTTCAAGATTCTGCGTTGTAGGAAAAGACCTTGAAGAGCATCGTCTCGGGAGATTTACAACCCGTTTCGCTCGAGGACCGCGTGCGACCCAAAAGCAGTCGGGCCTTGAAGTCTCGCAGCATACCAACATGCGAGGAGCACGCGATCGCAAGAATCACCTGGATGACGCATAACTCACTTACCTCTCTCTGCGTAATCGCAATCGTCGTCGGTCTGTCCCGCGAGTTCCCTTCCTCGTCGCAGAGAATCGTGTCAGCGCTCGGCTACCGGAAGCGATCGGTCGCCCTGACATTGCGCTCGGTGCACTCGTAATCGCACAAATATAGACGGGCTGAGTCCTCCACTATTGCAATTAACAGCATCCTTATTGTATAAGACAACGACGGCGATGTTCTCATTGCGCGAGTGCAACGTACCGCTATTCTTCTCCCCGGGGATATCGATCGCGGAAGTTCGCCGCGCTATCGATCGACCGGCTATCAACCTGGACAGTTTCTTACGTCTCCACCGCTGCCTCGCGCACTCCGCAGCTCGATGTCGTACACTGCCCCAGAAGGAGACGTTTATTCAGCTCGAGACTCGTCGCGAATCGTCCCGCGATTTCTCGATCTTGTTCGGAGCAAGGCTACGCGAATGGAAAGTCCGTCGAATTGCGACACACACTACTCCGTTCATTCGTTCACAACTCGCTCGAGCATATCCGGTTACGAATTCACTTCGCGGGTATAATCGCAAGAATGATCGACGATTCCCAGCGAGCACTGCACCATCAGATCGGGAATGACTCGCGTGAATTACGACGCAACGATACTCCGCGATTCTCCATTTATCCGTAATGAATAACGTTCGTTTTAGCTTTGTAGAAAGATCATAAGAAAGATCGATTCTCAGATAACCACACTGTTTACTTCAGAGCAACGAAACAGAAATCTTCTATGTTGGAGCAAATTACGAGAGTCTCTCGGCGTACGTCTGATTTGCGATAGAACCATCTCGCAATGAGTATCCAGCCGCTTCTGCAAGAAAGATCAAGAAACTCAGTTTTAATCTCTCGCCTTTGTTATCCCTGTAAATTGTTTCCACGCATTTATCTAGATGACACATCCTATAAGTATATGTAATAGGCATTATGTTGCGTATTTCTTGATCTTATCATCTATACTCCATTAAAAAGAATTTAATCATATCAGCATTTTTCTTCAACTTTAGAGGAATTTTGTAACAATTCTGCGAGAGAGAAAAGTAGATATACTATCTCATATTAGCTTATATATATATACTGTCTCATTCTATATTTTATGAAGATTATAGAATGAAACGTTATAAATTAGAGTGTGATAGTATATACAGAAAAATATACAGTATATAGATAGTATATACAGAGAAAATATTTCTCTCTGGTAGGATTTTGACAAAATCGCTAGTCAGACCGAGAGTCAGACTATGTGTTATAGAATATTTATTCAATCCTATCAACATCTCTTTTCAGTTCGATACTCTAGAAAGAGAGAGAGAAAGAGAGAGAGAGTGAGTGATATGACTCAAGTTCACTCTTTCTAAACCGATAATAACATAAACGTAACAAAAACAGACTTGTGCATTCCTATGAAGTTGTCATTCTCGACTTAGAAAAAGGTATCATATTGCTCTTTTTTTGAAGTTTAAAGTTCGAGGAAAGGGATGCTGATATACTTAATTCCGTCTAACAAAGCACAAATGTCTATAACATATTCTAACCAGAACAAAAAGTCATCATGACTTCGAAAACATTATGGCATCAAAATATATATATATATATACATCTCCAAAATAATTATTAAAAATCTCTCTTCGATTATAACGTTATCTTGACTTGTTGTTCTGCTTGATACATTATCTCAATTTCCGATCACGTCATATGTTTCAAACGTTAGCGTTTTTGAAAGAGCGGTATCCTGACATTTCCTACGAATGACTAAACATTTGTGATGTAACGAGTTATTTTCGAATTGCGTGTATGATTAATAAAAGTCACTATATAACAAAAGCACTCGCGCGTTTATTTTGCAAGCAATCAGGAATTATTCATTTCGCGTAAACAGCAATCACCTACTCGATGTTGCGACTGGGAATACCAAGTTTCCAAATAGTGTAACCCAAGCTGAACAAAAATAATATCAAAATAGCGTGAAAATAGCTCCAAAATGATTATTAAAAATCTTTTTTGTATTTTAATTCGATGAAACGTTCGATATATAAATGGGTTTTTATTTTATAATTAATTTTTTCTGCGCGACTTTGAGTTTTCGATTAATCTTACACTGAGAAAAAAAAGTTGTTAACTTGACTAAATGCGTTTAGTTCGTGATGATTATTTAGTTCGAATATTTATATATTTAGATTAACAAAATCTTGTAATTTAAAATATGTTATTTGTTTGAATTAACAAATATTTAATTGAGTTAACAAATATTTGCTCGACAGTCCGTGACCGCTACATTTAGTTGAATCAACTAATATTTTTTTGAAACAGCAACTTTTTTTTCTCAGTGTACATTCGATTTGATTCCATCTTTTGGTAATGGAACAAAACAGCCATGATTTATATAGTATTCTAACATTATTGTGAATTGTTCTTCTTGAGAAGCTATGCGAGGTCTATATACTCGATTCTCGCGTCGCTCGGCGCGAGTTTCGAGTCGCGAAGGAAAAGTGGTATCGAGCCGCGCGTGGGCGGATTTAATCGCGCTGATTTCGCGTGTTCGGCACGCGGACGCTCGAAAATCGGTTCCGCGCGAATCGACTCGTGAGCGTGGGTGGAGAACGCCTAGCGTCTCTACCACGAGCGATAGGGCGATACAGTCGCAATTGCGTCGCATTATCCTTGAGCGGCGATAAAAATGTGACGGCAATCGACGGTCACGGACGGCACGTGCGACAGTTCACGTTTATCGATTGGTACGTCGCGTCGGTTTAGCGGCACCATCAACCCTTGCCGATAAATCCAATAAAGGGGATGTGGATCTAAATCGACCCACCCCGACAACTAATCGACGTTAATTTGATCGATTACTGCGATCACGTTCCCCTCGCGATCAACCCTCCGTAGCTTTCCCACTGATCGAACGCGACTTTGTTTGTCTTTCGTCAATTTACTAATGACCATCTACACTGTTAAATTCATAATGTCTAAATTATACCTATTTGAGTCATTTTTAATAATTTCTATAGATCGCCACTGCTCTCAATATGTCGTTCATTTGACTAAAACAGTTGAATGAATTTAACTGAAAAGAATGTATTAAATTTGACTCAAATTTAATTTATTATTTACTAAGTATGTACGTTAATATGACGTTTATTTTAAAAATAATCACTGAAATGGATTGCTTTACGTTTTGACACAGAAAGTTAAAAATAACGAAATGTTATTTAGCTCAAGAGATTGGATTACCATCGTTCCTTTGATATCTAACAGTGTAGTATTTCTAATTTTTTTCTTTAAACGGAGGATACAAATTCCTTGAGACACTATCTATTCGTCGCTTTCGATAAATATTTTACGGCGTCTTGTAAACCCTCGATAAGTATTTATGGCACGATAAATGGTTAAAATTTCTTTTTTAAAAATTTGAAAAAATGTGCACTGGTACATGACAATATACACACACCTACACACACACACGCATCTCCACTTCTCGCGAACTCACTGCGAAACACGCGCGCTGAGGATGTGGGAGAGCGGTCACGAATCTCGCTCACGAACACGGATCACGAACGCGAGGTCTACCTGCTCGCTGTGGCGCGGTCGGCCAGGTAGTGAGTCACTAGCCGTGAGTGGAAAATAAATATTACGGAATCGTGCAGCGTGCTCCACGAGAGCGACCAGCACGGCTCTCCCACCATATTGCAGCGCGGTTGAAAGTAATTCGTTCGGCTCGGCGCGGCGCACCCGCTCGCGGCTTGGCCGCCTCTTTGTGTCGGCTCGCGTAAATACGGATAAATTCGCGACACAATTTGCATTTTGTTTACATTTTCATTACCGAAAGATGGAATCAGATCTGAAAATTCTGCGATTAACCAAAAACGCAAAGTCGTAGAAAAAATGGATCAGCCATAAACATCCACTTACATATCGAACACCTCGTCGAATTAAAAAAAAACTACAGATATCTATAAATCATTTGATAGTTTTAAATATTTTCGCGAATAATCTGATAAATGAATAAAACAAAATTAGGATTAGATTGAATAGAACAAAATTAATACATCTTTTTATGTAGACACAAAAATTATTACTATTCTAGCGAAGTCAAATGATCCAACCTCTTAATGCAATTCCAATTGGATAAGAGTTGCAGCACACAACCGATCGCGATGTCATCGAGATCTTATCGCATTTCACAATAATCTTCCACGGATATGTCCGCGCTGCACACTCTTCAACAATCGCCGCTTCGGTATCGATCGAAGCGTATCCGAGCGACCGCCAAAATCGCTCCGCGTCGAGCCCGAGAAATGGCGAGGCAGGTACCGATGTGCGAGCGCTGGAATTTTGCGACAAATCCTTTGTGTATTAGGACCGGAAAGGCAAATGGAAATATCCAAGAGAGGTGTGCCGCACGATGGTCGGTCGGAACCTGAGAGGTCCCTCGCGTTCGTTACCCGCGCGCGGCGGGTAGAACCGATCGACCTGGCGACCTTCCCCTCCGGAGGTGAACTAACGTCTCCCCCGTCTGCATCCTCGAGCGTGTACCCCCACCACTTGACCCACCTGGTCAAACCACCACCTGACTGAATCCCACCGAATATCCACGAGTAGCACCCAGCGCCCATGAGGTTCTCATGCAACGACGGGAAGAGCGAATCCACGAGTCGTCGATCAACGGGTTAATTATTTTTCCGCCTCTCATCGATTATGTGGAAACACGTGGAGAACGTCGGCTTCCTGGGGTGCGTTCCAAAACTTGACTCTGTCAATTCCGAATATCTTTTATCCTTGTTCAACATTCGGTGAACAACAAAGATAAAATAATACTCGGGTTGACAGAGTCGAGTTTTGAAATACAACCCTGATAAGCGATAGGAGATGTCAAAATTCAAAAAGGAAAATGTTTGAGACCAGAAACTCAACTATGTAAATTTCTCTCTCTCTCTCTCTCTCTCTCTCTCTCTCTCTCTATATATATATATATATTATATATATATAATGCAGAAAATACATTACACACATACATATAAAAAAATGTTCACATTTTCATTCTAAGGAAAAAGTTACATGATGGCCCTCTGGCCCTATAATAGCAATTTATTGACGATACATTAATTAAACATTGAGACACATTGAACCAATATTATATCAATAAACTGTGCACTTATCAATAATGATCAAGTAGCTTTTTTTTAAGACGGAAACGTGAAAAATGAAAATTTTTATTATAAAGGTGATTGAAAAGTTTTTCACTTTATACGTTTCCGCCGTATATAGAGAAAAAGTTATATGATTGCTACCCTGAGGCAATTTTGTAGATTATACGTCGTCTCTCGCTCAATATTGAATAAAATGTCCAACATTTCCTAATTACGAGAATATAAAAGTATTATCTGTACTAACAGTCTGAATTTTTTGTGTGGCTATTTGTAGGAAACGATTAACACTAATGAGAAAGGAAAATTGAGTGCACACAATACTCCACGAAGAAACCTCTTTTATTTAGTTATACTTATTCTTTGATCTTATTTACAAACGCAAACGTATAACGTGGATTACCTTAACGATCAATAAACATATTAAGTGAAGCAATTTATATTAGATACATTTCCGATTATCGCATTGCGATAGATTTTTGCTTGAATATCGCGAAATGAGGTCAAACTCGATCATAAAATCTTCGTTGCGTGAGATTTTACATTAATTCATATTATGTAATAAATTATATATGTAGAGACGAAATATAACACGCTTAATAATTAACAACTTAAGAATACTATAAAAAGCACGTCGTAATTTCATAATATATATTATATAATATATATATATATATATATATATATATAAATCAATCAACTTGGTTTAATTTTAGTTTTGACAGCTTAAACAGCTTAATTTATAACTTCCCTATCCTTGTTCCGAATTTATCAAGAAGTTTATAATTTAGATCAATGTCTGATGCTTTGGAGTTACTTCGTAACTTGCGACATGGTGCGAGTCGAAAATATGTTAAAAATATTTGCAGATAGGAAATTAATTTCCGCTGCGCCCATGCCCATTCAGCGAGCGTTACGTCGCTGAGCCCATTGCTTAGCAACCGGAAGTAGCAACAGAAGCGGTTATAGCACGCCCTACAGTCTTTTACAGCTGCTAACTGTTAAGCTGCCTCGGCTGTTCGGGGTGGCAGATGTCTCTCTCAAATATCGGCGTCAAACGTCATCGACGACTGGAGTGCGACCCGCCCCTACATGGATCTTCGTGACCGACGTTGCCGATCGCGAAGACATCAATGCGACGTCTTCCGGGAAATTTACGGCTTTCTCTCTTTTTCTTCTACCTATCTTCCATGAACGTGTTGTAAAAAAAGTAGGTACGCGAAATAATAACCTCCGGGTTATTATTAACCTGCTTTCAATCGCATGCAAGATGATTTCTGCGAATTGTCAGAGTTGATTATCAATAAACTCTAGAATTGTCAAGAGATTGCCAAAAACGAGAGTCCGAAATGGCGTATAAACTGCAACCGGTCCAGGATGAGTTGGAGATGGAGACGATGGCAGAGGCCGAGCTTTCGAGGCTGAAAAGGCAATATAGGATAATGGAGAACGATCGGGCGACGTGCGCGGAAGATGCGAGATTGCAACTCCACAATCAGCAGAACGCGATCAATCGTCTGGAATACGAGAAAGCCGAACTCGTACTGGCAATTAAGACCGCGCGATCGAAGGCATTCACGCGTAAGGATGTGGAAATGGTCGGGAAGCTGAAGTGTCTGCTGACGAAGCGTGCCAAGTATATTGAGCTGATTGAGAACGAGAAACGGCAGATAGCCGAGCTTGATGAGCAGATCGGCAAGGTTGCTGGTATTGCCAATATTAAATCTATATAGATCTATGTATAAGAGCAACAATCTGATTAAAATTAGAGGTCCAATTGGTCAGAATACCAATAATTCTAGAATGTTATCGATATTAAGTGATACAGTATTGCTATTGATATTTATGTATCATACAATTGATATATAAATTTTACTTGTAAGGAAATAGATCATTTTTAATTAATGTAACACAAGATTTTCATACAGTTCGTATTTTTGTGCCAGTTTCCACTAATATAGATTAATTTTAAACCGGACCTAATTTGCTCTTCATCCTTTTATAATTCTTAGATAGACATTAAAGACAAAATATTTATAATCTAAACCTTTATAAACACAAATAACCGTAACTAGGGTAACTCTGGTATATACACCGCACCTATCAAAAACTTAATTTATTAAGTATTATTTACTATGTTTAAAGTAAACAAACTATAACAGTAAAAACTTTGTACTGTCTACTACTACGAAAAAATATTAAAAATCCGAAATACATATTTTTTATATTAAAATACGAACTTTTTAAAACCCTTACATTTTTGCCGTATATCCCATAGGGGTGAGATATATGGCTATTTATAGGGGGAGGAGGGGGTATATATGGCTCATGAAAACTTTACAAATAATGCATATAAATAAGACATAAAATAACACAATAAAAAATTAAACAATGTCGTGGCTCATTTCGAACTTATAATTAGAATAACTTTAAATTAATTAACATAAAAATATAAATACTAAATAATATTCTAAATAAATGTTTTGGCTTACAAAGGTGTTAACACTGAAGAAGACTTTGTAAGCCGAAACGTTTGTTTAGAATATTATTTAGTATTTATATTCTTGTGTTAATTATATTAATTCAAAGTTATTCTAATTATAAGCTCAAAATAAGCCACTACATTGTTTAATTTTTTTTAAATATAAGAGCATTTTTATTCTAATGACACAATAATTTATAAAATGCATTTATAAGGTTTTATTAAGGAATAAGAATGATAAATATGTATATGAAGTAATAAATAATAATTACAATCTTCCTACATATATTACAAATGTTATGATATGAAGTATATATTTCATGTAATGCGTTTATTGCATTTAGTGCACTGAATTCAATCTGCGCACTTTGTATGCTTCGGGCATAAATTCCGCCCGCTAAAAATGCGGTATATCCCAAACAGGTGGGATATACAAGACAAAAAACTAAACAAAGAATACAGAAGCAAAACATTTATATTTTACTATACAGCATGCTTCACTATTTCTCTACATGTATGCATCACTAAGTTTTTTACACGCCCTACAGTAATCGTTTTATGTAGATTATAATTTATGGTGGCACTACTTATTACAGTGACAAATCGATTCAACTCAGAATAATTTCATTAATATTAACAGTAAGAAGCTGAAATCATAATTCAATACTAATATAACGTAAAGGCATGTAACAAAGTAGTTGCGGAAAAATTACCTCTTTTTTCTATTTTGTCTAACTTTTGCGGTGTAATTTCAGCGCGGCGTATTTGTCGGAGTTACCCTATTAATTTAATAGGAAAGAACGAATAAGCACACATCAAATTTAATCTTGGAATAATATAAAATGTATAATACAATGTCTCCAGAACACTTACTAATAAAATAATGCTACAAAACTGCTTAAAAATTGATATTACTTATCACTCTGTTATAATACGAGGTTCGAACTGATATCTAACAGATTAAATTTTTAAAAGTTTTTCCCCACTTGTCCCAGTTTTTAGCATGGCAGATTGAACCTCCTGATGATCACTAAAGACACAACTTTAGTGCTCAATGCACGTAAAATTAACACATGATAGCATTCTAATGATAAATGTAAGAAAAATAAGAATATTTGATACGAGGACTGCAAACAATGCTTTACGGTACCGTAACCGTAGTAATCGGTAACGAATGAAAGCGCGATTTGTTACGAGAGATCGGATTGTCTCTTTAAGATGAAGAAAAAAATATCACTTTCATCCTGCGACATCAGGTTTACGACATGTAAGAATGTTGTTGCAGCTTTCGAAGGATGTCACGAGCATGAAGATGAAAGTGCGCACCGACGTGCAATCGCGGGAGATAGCAGCCCAGCATACTAAAACGATACTTATGCTGGAAAATCGGGTGGAGGTGGCTACCAAAAGGTTCAACTTGGTGATAGCGGAGAATACGAAGCTGCGCGCTGAGATTGAAACCTTCCTGAAGGAACGGGCGCAGTTCATGCAGGTGTGGAATAAGCTGATCGGCCAATTGAACACTGGTAAGCAGATCATCAACGACCTGATCGAACAGGCGACGGTTACGTTCAATCAGCGGGAAGAGGAGCTCAACAAGATCCAGGCACTTCGCGAGAGGTAGGATGCGACGCGGATTTTCCGCGTCGTTGATTGGTGTCACATCGTGAAACTCGATCTGCGCAAGCTAAAATGTTAGTGATTTACACAACATCGCTGTTGCCAATCAATAACCACTTATAAAGTCGCGAAAGTGGAAACCTTCGCCAGATTGTTGTCTCCATAATTCAAATGGTTTTTTGTTATTAACTACGCGAAATCTCAGACATTCGCATTCTTAATGAATATCTGATACGGTCTGATATTTGATACAAATAAAAAGCTTATTTAATCCTCCGTGGCTGTACGTGAAATTCATAAAGCGATAAGATACAATTTGCAAGCACTAACACGGAGGCTCACATAGGCATTTTATTAGTATTGGATTTATTCTTGAAGTCACAATTATTATTAACTTACTTTAGTCTGATGTCGTCGTTGTCTTTGAATTAGAAACTCGGAGAGCAACGATCGGCGGAGCCAATGGCGCATAGAACTTCCGCCGCTCGCGCTTTCCGTCCGATGCTTTCCGTAACGGTTCCTTGAATTTATTCAGTCGCGAATTTGCGTAATTTTCTGCCGAACAAAGAGAAAAATTCCGATCAACGTAAATTGATCATGAACTGACGAGAAGACGTCTGTTTGCAGAGGAATAAGGGACTTGAAGAATCACACATCGGAAATGTGTGAACTAAAAAGAACTCTGGACAACGAGATGAAGCTGCAGGAATTCCTTGGTGTGAAAGGACAGTTCCGCGAGATGGTCGATCTAAATGCGAAGAGGGAAGCCGAGAGACAAGCTAAACGGGAAGAGAAACGGAATAAAATAGCGGCCTTCACGCAAATCTTGCAGACGATCAAGCAATTCACTGGTACCGTAAACCGGCTCTTACTTACAATTAGAATAATCGGGCAATCTGATTTTCAAGAATGCGTTCTCTCTTTGTAAAGTGTTCTCGGATTTTCTCACGGAACTCTTAAACTTGCCCTAGTTTTCTACGTGTCTTACAATTGAAGACGTAGGTGTATGTCAATCTGGTATTATACTAATTGTAAGATGAAATTTATTAAAGCCCAGCTAATTAAGAGTTCAAATCGACATGAAATTTTTAGAATGAACTTTAAACAAAGTTTAATCCTTAGATTAAAATTATATTAATCAGTAATAGCGGGGTAATACTTACACAATATCCAAACTTTATATTTGATAACTTGTATTATTGATCTAAAATCTTGATTCCGATTAATGCGGCCATAAATAAACAGGAGAGCAAGAAATCGACAAGCTTACCGCGCACTTCATCAAGCAAGAAGAGGAGAATTTCGCACTCTTTAGCTATGTGAACGAGCTGAACGATGAGCTAGAGAGTCTTCAGACGAGGATGGAGCAGCTGACAGTGGCTATCGATGAGGCACGTGCCCTGAATGTTCATCGCGATCAAGAGCAAGCTGAGAATTTGGAGAAGATCACCAAGGAATTGGAGGAACAAACAGCACTGGCGGACACTGCTGAAGAGAATCTTGCTAAGGTTAAAAGAGAAAATTGTTCGAAACTTGCTGGAAACTTCGTGCTGCAGGGATTATTTTTCTGAAACTTGAATTTAGAACGAAAAATATTATCGTTCGCTTAAATTTATAATGTCAAAATATCCAATTAGAGTTATTTTTGATCATTTTTATAAGTCGCCTGTTCCTACCCAATATGACGTTAATTTAGCTAAAACAATGAAGTTAAATGGTTTAATTCAAGAACATTATTAAATTTGATTCAAATTTAATTTAAATATTATTTACTAATGTAAGTGCTTATGTTAATATGGATGTTATATATTTTGAAACTAACCACAGAAATGAATTGCTTTGCATTTTAACATACATTGAAATTAAAAGTAACAAAATGTTATTTGACTTAAGGGATTGGGTTAGTTACTCTTTTGATATCTGACAGTGTTGATTAATAATAAAATGCCATTCTCATCATCGTCATTAGCAAATTAATGCTGCGGTTTTCAAGGATTATCTCGTGATTCTTGAGCATTACCCTTGATCCTAATAAAACGAATTTTGATATCCGCATAGCGACTCAGTAAACCGCAGCCCGTATGAATAATAAACGATTACTCATGTTTCATTCCAGTGCAACGACGTGATGGACAAGCTGCTGCAAGGGATCGACGGCCTTTTCAAGGCGATACGCTGCGACAATTCACCGATTTTAGAATTATTGGGCGACAATACTCACGTTACCATGAGCAACGTCATGCTCTACTTGGGTATTATTGAGAAACGAATCACAGAGATGTTCCACAAGGTCTATTGGGTGGACAAGGAAAGCAAAGTTCCGCATTTGCGGCTGGATGAGGAGAAGAAGCCCAAGCTAAAAGTGCCCGTTCTCAATCGCATCGTATCCACCCAACCTTGTGTCCTGTGAGTCTTATTTGTTACCCTCTCATGTTCCTTTATCCCACCCTTGAACCCGTGTCCTTCCGATCTATCGAGTATCCTCGAGATTTTCTAACATTTCGAACGTTTAGCCCTGAACGTGATAACCTAATTTCCGTTTGATACTTAAAATAGATCAGTTCTTTTTCTATCAAAACACGAATTAGAAACAGACACTTACAGTACATACAATATTTAATCAGTATAGATGTCTAATCAGTGTGATAATTAGGGAAAGATTTTATTAATCGATTATAATCGGCGTTAAACACACGTCGAGGATATCCGGGCCATGTATCAACTTTCATCTGACTACTTTAACGTCCTCGAATGCAGCTGCGTGGAACAAGAACAGATGCAGTTTGTCTCGGAGGGTTTGGAAGTACCGCTGACACGTGCCGAAGCCGTGCAGAAGCTGCAAGAACGACTCATGGAGGATTACACAGAGCTGCTTCACAACGTGTCTGGCTGTCACTTACCGGCGGCTAGGAAGATTATTCAAAGGCGTTATCAATAAATGGAATTAACGATGGCGCATTTTCTTCATGGATTTGCGACGTGACTTTTTGTTAGCGTTCTAACGACGTTCGTGTGCAGCTTACGAGGATTCAGCCAATTAGGGAATCGCCAAATTGCTGCAAACGCAATAGCGACACCAAGAAAATAATAATTTTACGAATTAATTTTTGTGAATTGTATTTATTTATTTTAATTAATTTTACTTTCAGATATATATATATATTTAAAAAAAACATTAGTTTTTTTTATGAAGGTGATACAACTTGAAATTTTTCGTTACCAAACGGCAGTGTTTCATTCATTCGCTAGCTTTACTACACCGCAGAATCGCAATCAGTCGCGGTAATGGGATGATAGATACCTCTATTCGTGCGGCAGACCTTTCTCTTCCCGTGCCTTCTTCTTGACGGTCTTGATAATTTGCTTCAATTCAAGGATGGTGCGCTTGATGTGAATCAGCTGTTGCTCGACGTCCTCGCTGCTCACCTTGACGGGTATCTCTTTCCTCTTGCAAATCTGCTGATAGATGTTCCAGCAGCACGCCTTCACTTGCGTAAGCTCCAAGTTTTTCGCCGCGGCGGTTTCCTTTATTTTCGAAACGATCGTCTCCCATTTCAAAGCCTCCGTTTTCGCTCGATCATATCTTTCTTGCAATTGCGCCAATTTATTATTCAGTCCCATCAATACTTGCATTTTGGTTTCTGTCAAGTGGTGCTGCACGTATAAAGAAAATTATCTCTATAACTCTCGGCTTTTCGATTCTTTTTTTTCTATTGGGAGAAAAGATGGCAGGAGAAAATATAACGTTTGGAAACGGATATTTGAAAGCTAAGAGATATTAAATTCATAAAAGAGATTTATACGAACAGAATTCGAGTGAAAATCGTGCAAAGAAATGGCAGATGTAAACATGTATAGAACACGTGATAAAATAAAACATAAAGAGATATTTCAATAAAAGATATATGAAAAAAAGTGCTTGCGAAAATTGATAGAGCACGTTATTGCGATATAGTACGTGTCAATTATATTTAGGAACTGCACAATGGAAGAAGTATTATAAGAATAAGAATTATTAAATATTAGAAAAATAAAAAATTAGGAATAAAAATTAAACGTAACGCGCAATAAATATAAATAAGTTTATTTATATCTGCTGTTGTTACATTTAATCTTTATTTCTAATTATTTTATTTCTCTAATATATATATATATATATTTAATATTTATTCCTGTTCCTAATATAATATACCTCATATTTTATTTAAATCTATTATGTGTTAAATTTAATCTCTATTTCTAATTTTTTTATTTTTCTAAAAATTTAATATTTATTTCGTTTCTAATATATTTCTTTCATTGTGAGCGAAACCTTAATGCAAAGATAAGGCGATTAAATTAAATAATTCATAATAGAATAATGTGTATGTGAGAATTTATAAAATCATGATGAGGCATATAAGATAGATGATTATTCGAACAATACTATTTTTGTTGCTTTTTCTTCTAGCATCTGAAGGTTTTTATCTTGATGATCAGACAACGCCTGCCTGGCCTCGACTAAAGTTTCGTAGCGATTAAAAATTTCGTTAATCGATTGAAACTCGCCCGTCTCGCTCACGACCCTGTCCAAGTAATTTTGGTACTTCCTGTATTCCCCTACGAATCGCTGCATTTTATCACGTACGTCTCTCATATATTGCAATTTCTGCTCCAATTCCTCGATCTAATAAAAAATATATCAGTTACGATCGATATATGAAATTCTTCTTGATTTTAATTGTAAATATAAGCCGCTCGACTGAAATTTAAGATCACGAGGTCCACTTCGGAGCTTTCTTTCCTTCGTTAACTGCGTACTTCTCGCTTGTATTTTTCCTGACGCTCGTGTTCCTCCTTGATCTTCTGATCAGCTCGCTCGCACTTCTCGACGTTCTCCTTTACGAGCGTATTAAACTTTATGAGAGACTGCCGTAACTGCAATTGCTGCTCTCTCGCCTCCTCCCATTGCTCATCCATGTATTTACGTTTTATTTTCTGTTCCTCTCGTTTCTCCTTCAATATTTCATTAATCTCAGCTAATTCTCGACGAGTCCTGACCACCTCCGTTGCCGGGCAAACCCTCGCCTTGTCCCATTCTGGATATTTTCTGATATTGTTATAGATAACGACAAAAATGTAATTTATAAATATAATAAATAACGAAACATAACAAATTATATTTATTTGAAAATTTATTAAAAATATAATTTTTTTGTTATTAATAAAATTAACGTGAGAATAGATAATTTTATTGTACTGTCCGCGCGCGCTTCATATTCTCATCGATTGTTATATAATACAGTGGATTGTCAATTTTTACATTCCTTACATATCTTCGAACTATTATTTATTATGTCTTTTAATTATTGATAAACAGATGGTGTTTTGATAAGGAATAATTAAAAATACCTTATATTACTACATTTATAACTATTTTTTAATTGCGTTACTTGATAGACTGACGTTCCTCTTGCTTGGATATAAAGTACTCCGAAACTGCTTTCTGCGAATCGGTCGGGATAACAGCTCTTTGCACGAGATTTCTCGACTCATCTTGCGCCATAGCCATTTTTTTTTCTTTTCAAAACGTTCCTTTATTAACCGCAATTTTTCAATAAACGTGTCAATACGAGAGTGTCTATAGGCTTTTAAAAAAATGTCGTGAAAGGAAGCACATGTTTGCCATGCACGACTGATCGATCAAACAAATTGAATGCAGTCGCGCATACATAGGCGCAAGAAAGAGACAAGAAACACGTGGTATAGACGGTGTAGACGCGTAGTGGAAAGGAAAGTCGATGGTAGGAGAAGCATTGTTGAAAATAACGAACCGGATTTTATTTATATCGTACACTTTATACAAGAGCTAACAACGACCTTATTAAAAAAAAATGCATAGTTATTAAATATCGCGCGGGTGAAAGAGAGATGAACGGAAGGGGGGTTGGCGAGAATGATCAAAGCATATCCGTTCACGAGTGGACTTCCTGACCGAGCAGAGAAAGTTGCTTGAGCAATTGCTTAGCGTTGTTGAAGGTCGTGGAGCCGTAGATCACTCGTTTGTTCACCCCTGCTCCGCTTCGTTGCTTCACATAGTCCACCAGATTCTGGTACTCTATGTAATTACCGCCGCCAACCACGAAGACTATCACGTCCTGGAACGTCGGCCGATTCTTCGGCATCTGTTCGGTGTGCTTGAGCTGCTTCGGATCCAGATAGAGGTAATCCTCGGTACGCGAGGACTGCTTAGATTCCATCAGCTCATCCACTATCTTGGTGACTGGCAGATTGTGCTTCTTTACCACCAGATTCTTCACGCCCTCCATGACGAATGACGAGCCTTGATTCATCAGCTTAGAGAACATACTGACCGTCTTGGTACCGCCGCCTTCGTAGCTACTCTGGATCTCGGCTATCCTAGTGTAATTGCGTAATCGCTTTACGTATATCAGTGGATTCAGATCGCAGCCGGCTGCGGTTAGTGCCGTCTCCAATTTATTGTAATCCGCGTCGGACATATTCGTGCAAATAAAATAAATAATAGCAAGACGTAGTTTGTCTTCAGGAGTGCCGCAGTCTGGATCGCCGATGGTTTCCAATACGCTCCGGTCCAACGTTTGCTTGCTCATAATTTTCTCCTCCAGCTCGAAGAATGTATCGAGTCGTCTAGACTTGATAGCATTCAAGATACCTGTGGCCACTGAAGTGTGCATATCGATCAGCCGCTTCATCTCCAGGAGTTGCGGCAACGAATTCACGGCGTTCGTTAAACGCGCCGTGTTATTGGATACCATAGACAACGCTACCTCGCTCTCATTGTCAATGCCCATAGAGAATTTGAGCTTCTTCACGTCCTCCTCGAAAGTACGGTACTGCTCCAGCTCCTCCTGTATGGCCTCTGCCACTCTGGGGAATGGACTGCCTTTGTGCTGGCACCAGAAGCGATCCCGGTTGTCCAGCTCGTAAGCGCGTGTCTTGGAGCGTGTCCCGCCAGCGGGAGATCGTCCTACATTCTCCTCTACAACAAGCCTATTCAACGCCATCTCCAGAACATCATGTGCCAGTGCCTGGTACATCCACGTGTGATGCAGCGGGGTAGCCATGTCGACGTTACGGTCCAGCACGATGAGCAGAGGCCTCTGGAAACTGTAATGGCCGGTCGCAGATGCTTCACCCTCGAACAGGTTGTTCCTAGCATCCCATACGTTCTCTCGCAGTTTCTTGTCGATCATCTTGGCAACCATCTCGGCAGCATTACCCCTGGGACACCTTATGATCGGCACAGTGCCCAAAGTGACAAACACTGAAAACAAACAGTCTACAATAATATCCATCACAGATTCCATTTCGCTGTCTTTGACGTCACCACGATTGATCGCATGGTAGGATATCGCATCGCTGTTCTGATGTCGCAGGACAAACAGATCATCCTCCAGGGTGATGAAGTTCAAGTACTGATCGAACACCTTGTGAATGCTGGCGACGACGCCGCCGAGCAACGCCGCAGTCGCCAGGTCTTCCATTCTCTGTCGGCTAATTGGTGAAATGAAATTCAGATGATAGATATCATACAAGCCGTTCTGCAGATCCTGGCCGATCCTGCCAAGATTCTCGTCCGTGGGCGCACAGAAGTAGATCGCCGGTACCTCGGGGATGGAGTCACGGTCCGAATGCAGCTGCATGTGTAAAGTGATGCCAAGCTCGCGCAGCTCCTTGACGGAGATTAACGGCGATATGATATCCTGGCCAAGGCGATCGTAAACGAGGATCTTCCACGTGGGCACCGCGCTTTCGAGCCCCGGCTCAGGCAGATTCAGATTCAGCATTTGCTTCAGGGCATTTATTTGACGGTCGCGTAGGCTCATCTTGGCGGGCCTGTCGAGGAACCTAACCTCGCACGCGATACCCAGGTACTCGTACTCAATCGGGAACCGGAGGCCAGTCAAGTTACGTGACTCGTAAACGCCACTGTGATCCCTGGGAGACGTCGAACGCGCACTCGGTGTCGCATATAGGGCAGAATTCTTAGAAATCTGTTAACCTAGTTCTGTCTTGTACTCCCTTCGAGCTGTCAAACTATCCGTATGATTGCGTATGATGGAGAGACGGACACGTCACATTGGCGTTTTTCATGGTCGATAAAATGTATTAACACGAGTTATCTAAAAAGTACAGTGACCTTATTTACCTACAGCAGACATAACGTAACACTTATCTAGTCATCTATTGCAGTTACCTAAATTATCTATCACTGCTTTATCACGACCAAGGCTATATAAGCTCGCTGAATTCGGCTGAATTAGTATCCAGTCAACGAGTGGCTACGAAAGAAAACGTACAAAGGAAACAAGCGAGAACCGAGGGTGAAAGGGGAGATTCTGATGCAGAAGCAAGTGCAAGCGAATCGGAAGAAGAAGACGATAACGAAGTTCCATACAATCCAAAGAATTTACCACTGGGTTGGGACGGAAAGCCTATACCTTACTTTGTACAAGCTGCATGGCTTAAATATCAGTTACAACTGTGAGATTTGTGGAGACTTTACGTATAAAGGTCCGAAAGCATTCCAAAGACATTTTGCGGAATGGAGACATGCACATGATATGCGTTGTCTTGGCATTCCGAATACAGCGCATTTTGCTAATGTCACTCAGATTGAAGACGCTCTTGCTCTGTGGGAAAAACTGAAAGCGCAGAAACAAACCGAGCGTTGGCAACCAGAGCAGAAAGAAGAATTTGAAGATTTGCTTGGCAATGTAGTCAATCGTAAAACATACGAAGATCTCAAAAGACAAGGGTCTGCTATAAAGTATACATCTGAAAATATTGTAATTTTTGAGTATCAACTGCACTACTGATTGTTTATTATTCCACTAGTCATTAAAGCATTTTCACCAATAAAATACTTTCTTATCCATTTATTTCGTTTATTAAATTATGTTATTACTTTAAAATTTGGATTTAAACAATCAAAGAATATTATTATTCATATGAGTATGCATGCATTTATATATATGCATAAAGAAATATTTTATTTTAAACGATTATTTCTGGGATTATTTTGAACAGAAGAAAGTTGTGTAAATAAAAGTAAGATTTTTATAGATCCAAAATAATCTCAAATTTAGAAAAGGATATTTTCTTGAAAAGTTATAAAAAAAGAAGACATTTACTTAAATCTAGTTTTTGAAATAAGATTATTTCTTTTATAAAAGTTAAAATTTGCAGAAATTTTAATTTTTCTTTTTCACGTGCGTGTATGAAGCACATTTCCACACATGACTGTATCTAATTTACATTAAAGATAATGAAACCTACCATTCTGCCAATCCTACTAGATAAATAAGATTAAAGATATCTAATGCTATATGTAAGCATTTTGGTTACATTCACTAAAAATATATTTTTGTAAGCCCACGATTATATAGAGACAATATATAACTTGTATTAGAACGCAGAATAGAATATTGTATTTTTATTTTATTTGCTATACATTTTTGTGTGTGTGCATGTGCGTGTATTTGAATATGTATTTTCTATATATGTGTGTATTATAATTCTTTAAAAGTTCAATGTATTGTAAGATATGTGTAAAATTTTAAATTATAAACAGAATTTCGTTGCAAATTATAGATTGCAAAAAGTGGGCTGCAATATAAGAAACATTTGCTTAATCAATATATTGAAAACTTGGGAAGTATATGTTAATAATTATGTTCTAAAAACTGATTATTTATATAAATTAATTTGCTTTTTTATTATATTTGTACTGTACTTAGAAAGTATATTTTATTGAAACTGACTATTTAATTTCTGTAATTGATCACCTTTATAGCTACCTTTGTCTACTCTATTAATAAAAATAAACGTAGCTCAAATGAAAAACGAATTTCCTAAATTGTGGTTTTTTATTAATGGATTATTGTTGTTTTCCATTATAATAATAATTGAATTTGTATAAGAATTCTATTCTTAAAAATTGATAAAAAATAATAGATGTAGCTTTTATATATATTTAAAAATTTAAATTAATATTTAACTTTGATTAATGTGAATGGTTACCAGTAATATGATTTTTCACACTCTAGGCATTTGGTAAAAAATTATACCATAAAGATGGAATACTTAAATTCTCTTCTTCTTTTCTCCAACAGTCACAATTTCCTTACTTACTTTTTTCTTGCTTCCATATATCTTATACTTAATTACAAAGACAAGGTCTATGCACATATATAGATATGGAATATTTAATAAATCTTATATTTGTTTCATTACTCTGCATCAGATAATATCACGATGTCAGCGAATATTACATTTGGAAGAGGGAAAACATTTAATATACATAAAAGCACATTAATTGTGATCACACATCCATTTACTATTCCAAAAACACTTTGGTATCTCTCTGATCGCAACGCATAATACTGATGTGATCTATCATTAGTCAGGCAGGAAGTATAATTGTTCCGGATTTTCTGTTTACACTGGACAATTAAGACGGAACACGCATAGAATTAAATATTCTTAGGCATGTACTCCGAATAACATTTTATCCTGGCAACAAGTTTTTCATATATCGTTTAGAATTAACGAAATTTCAGACGACTTTAATTCTCCATACCGAATATACAATCACAAAAATTCTAATAGATACGCTAAATCATGCGTATCATCGTTTATGTTTCACAAGTAGAGTTCTCGGGGTTGCTTTTCACATCGTTAATCTTTTATTTACACACAATATCATTTCCGATTTCGGATATCGTCCATGCTAATTGCAAATTGGAAATGTAAAACGTCGTAGGGTTCGCAGTCTACAATTATTGTTAAAATTTTGTCGATGTAATCAACAGTTTGGTATCTCTCGATACATTTACATTCCGTTGATTAAAAATTTCTTATCGATATGTGTCTAAGTACTTAACACAAGATGTATACATTCTCATTTCTACGTTGTTTTTCAATGCGAACTACGAATTTAACTATTAAATTATGTTAAATTGATTATTAAAATTAGTATCTAAGTTCATACTACTAAATATCTCTTGACAAACTGAATTTGCGAATACTGATTTGAAAAGGAGTTCTACGAAAAAAGTTCACAAAATCACATACAGAAATATTGTAACCATGTCATTGTAGAAATATTTCTAATCTTAAAAATTATTTCTTTAAAATTTAATCAATAAATTATTGAAAAAAAATCTGAATAAATGATTTCTATAATCAGCTGATCATTAAAATGCGAAAAATATACGTACAAACGTATACACCTCGCACTATACTTAGGGATATTTCCAAGTCGATTTTTCAATTTGTATCTAATAACCAATTTAGTTGTCTTCACTACTCCACATTAATGCACACTATAAAGGCTATTGTATTTAAGATATACGGTGCAACGGCAGAACATAAGCATTTTAACCGACGAAATAGCCAACGTATAGAAATAATTTCTGCTAAATAACACAATGATATATTGGATATTTTATCGGCCAAAATACATTTACGTTATATTTTTGTACTTACGAAAAAACATATGAAAGTGTCTCATCATTCACTAACATTTCTAAAAATTTTAGAATTCTTTATATATAGTTGAATTTATCTTTAAATAAGCTTTAATTTCGTCTAAACATTTTTTAATTTCCAAAAACGATAACAACGGAGTATTTTCCTATACAACACAGATTGTTCCAATATTGCAATGTTGCATCAAACTTCCGTGTTGTATAGGTTAAGAGATATAACAATTTCTCAGTTTTCATTGAGAGAGATAATATTTTCAAAAAATTTGAATACATCTTCAAAAAAGTGCTTTTAAAATTACAAAATTTTTGTTTTGAAACATCTTCACATTTACTGCTTCAATAATATACACATAAAAATCAATCTTTTTCAAGGGAATGTTACATCCTCTTAACACGCGTAAAAGTACTTATGAAAAAGTACATGTCTCTTATATCTTGATCTATATTATCAGATATTTCTGTATATGTTTCTTTATTAGATTTTTAGATGCCTTTCGTGCGTATCAGTATGGAATAATCAAGCGACCGAATTCGCTATAAGGCCCATATTTTTCATGCATATCTGCTTTTTGTAGCCAATAAAACGGATTTTCGCTTTATGCGAAATGCTTCGGATACACTCGTTAAAGCGACATCAATCGGTGTCACTGAGGAGGGACGGATGTCTTGCAATAGTTACTTTAACTCATAGCTTCTCTGGCTCATTATTGCAACTATATTGGATTATGACATCAGATGCGAGAGATCGCGCTTATGATATGAAATAACACTATAGTATAGGTACATCACATTCATAGAAGCGATTATTCTCGCACAATGTACATCAGAATAAATTAGTCTTTTTACACGTGTTACCATCTGCATTCAATAAAATAAACTTAAATGCCAGATTCTCTTTCCAAACGAGCCAAGATAGCCGTCATGTAACTTTTTCTCTAGGGCGGAAACGTGAAAAGTGAAAATTTTTTGTATATGAATGTGTGCAGTGGCGTAGCCAAGGGAAGGGGGGGTTGTGGGGGGGGGGGGCCCCCCCCCCCCCCCCCCCCCCTCGAAATTCTGAATAATTTCAATAATTTCAAAGAATTGGAAAGAGTAAGGGCACTAGGAGTCGGGCGCAGAAGACGTGCAAATAATACACTTATAAAGAATGAAACTTCTTTATTCACTAAACGGCAAACGCGCTTACATGTTTCGACTCATTTTTTAGCCTTCCTCAGAGCAAACACACACTAACGTATATAAAGTAAAAGTTATCCTGTATGGTGAGCTCCCCTACATCGAGAATTTAATTATCCAGCCAGAATTAAATAAAAAGAAAGAAAAGGAAATGAAAAAGAAGGGAAATATTAAAAATGTCAAATTAAAGAATATAGAAACTAATTTATTAAGTTTCATTATAAGTGTATTATTTATAAGTGTATTATTTGCGCGACGTCTTCTGCGTCCGACTCCTAGTGCCCTTACTCTTTCCAATTCTTTGATTTGTAAGGAGTCTTGATTAGTTTGATTTATTAACGGATTCAATAATTTCATAAGAATATGTGTAAAAAATTGTTGAACCGTAAATATCAATTTGTTTTGAGAGAGGAAATTAAATCCTGTTGGGATAGTTCTCATATTTAATTTAATTAGCAAAAATATCGTTTATTATGTATTAAAAATATATTTGTTGATTTTCCTTTGTATTTGGCACGTAAACAAAAATTCGATAAATTACACGAAAAAAAAATGTTGCTATTAGTACAACCGCAAAAAGTGACGTTGGGAGAACGGCAGCACTTCAACTCGCGAAATCTCAGCCGGATATTAATATTTATTATTCAAATTTTTACACAATAATCTTTGACATATTCTGCGACTTGTAGAGCTATTCCGAAATTTTCGAAGCACTTTACAACAAAATGGCGGATTTTTAATAATATTTTGTCAAGTTTAGTGAATTCTTTTTGAAACGTCAAAGTTTTGTTACGAATTTTCGAATTAAAAATTTTCATTAATGCTACATTGTAGTTGAATATTTGAAGAAGTTTTCTGGAAAGTTTTAGATCTTTAAATGTAATAATAAAAAAATTATGACAATTTATATGCAGCGTCAGCGAAACGTCTGACACGACATTACAACGTGTATATAAATATTATAAATTATCATAACTTTTTTGCTATTGAATTTATTTTGTTTTAAACGAAACTTTTTTTGTTTATGCTTACCAAATGTGTCACTAACATAAAAAAGAACATTTAAAAAAACTGATTTCTACAGCCCCTCTCGAAACATTTTTCTCGCTACGCCTGAATGTGTGTATATATAATATACATAGGGTAACTGTCTCAATTACTGTGCCTGTCCCTATTAGTGTGCTTTTGTATTTTGATAAGTCATAAAGAAAGCACGAATAAATAAGAAAAAATATTTTTTCTTGTTAAGTTATTAATGCATACGATACCGAAAACAATATTTTATTTTTTGAGTGTTAAAGTATTTTAAATATTTTTCAAAAGATATGAGAAGTTTATGTAAATTTCAGTAATACGTACCGTAAGATTTTAAGCTATTAATGTGTCCTGTATTGGAGCTAAGAACGTTGTGTTATGAGTGTACATTAAAATAAATATATATAATTAAAATAATGATTTATGTAATATTAACTTAAACAATTAGCTTAAATTTATTATCTATTTTAGTAACTATAATATGTTAAAATGAGTCAAATATGGATAGACACACAAATTGGGGCACATTAATAGAGTCATTACCGCTTAGAAGACTCACTAATATATTAGGGACAAAAACATGTTTTTTATTTTTATTAAAAACATTATAAAATATTAACATTTTTTTAGATTAAAGAAATATTATAAAAAAAAGAAATAGTAGAAAAACCGATATTGATTGCAAGAAGACAAAATTAAAAAAAGCTACAATATTTAATAATTAATTTAGTAATAAGCAAGTTGGCTAAAAGGCACATTAATAGGGACAGTTACCCTATATACAGAGTGAGAAAAAAGTACTGGGACACGTAAATAACTTCTAAACGGTTCGAGATAGAGGATTGAAGTTTATAGGGATGCAAATGGCATCATAAAATCTATCATTTAATACCAAAAACGTCCATTTTAACACTCCCAAAGGGCGGCGGGGGGCGGAAAAAATCTTAAATTGCACATGGGGTCGAGTGAGGGTTCGTTTGAAAGGGCCTTCCAAGCGAGAACAACCTTCCACGCGTGGTGTCCCAAGTCTCTACGATTTTTTTTTGCAGAATTATAATCATTTAAACATTGAGATTTCGCAGTAGCGGAGGGCTCACAGCGAGGACGTGAGAAAGACTTTGCGCGGGCACGTGTGGATAAAACTGTATGTGGGAAGGAATGCGGTGTGTGTGTGTTTATGTGCGTATATGCGTGCGTGCGTGTGCGTGCAAATGTGTCTCACAAGGAAAGCAGGGTCCCCGTACTCCCCGTGATTCATCACTTCCACAGTAGTTAACGACTCCAAACCTTCTCTGCTGTGTGTGTGTGCGTGTGTGTGTGTGCGCGTGCGTGTACGTGCAAATGTGTCTCACATGGAAGACACGCACACACACACAGCAGAGGGGGTTGAAGTCGTTAACTACTGTGGAAGTGACGATCCATGAGGTCCCTGTCTCCCCTGTGAGACACATTTGCACACACACAGACACACACAGCAGAGGGGGTTTGGAGTCGTTAACTACTGTGGAAGTGACGAACTACGGGGTCCCTGTCTCCCTTGTGAATACATTTGTACGCACACACACACACACACACCACACATTCCTTCCCACATGCACTTTTATCCATACGTGCCCGCGCAAAGTCTCTCTCATGTCCTCGCCGTGAGCACTCTGCTACTGCGAAATCTCAATGTTTGATCATAATTCTGCGAAAAAAATTCGTAGAGACCTGGGATACCACGCGTTGTTCTCATCTTGAAAGGCCCTTTCAAACGAGCCCCCACGTGCAATTTAAGATTTTTCCGCCCCTCTTCCCGCCCCCATTTGCATCCCTATAAACTTTAATCCTTTATCTCGAACCGTTCAGGGTAGCGATCATGAAACTTTTTCGCTAGAGCGGAAACGTGAAAAGTGAAAATTTTTATGTATGTATGTCATACATATACACACATATATACAAAAAATTTTCATTTTTCACGTTTCCGCCCTAAGGAAAAAGTTACATATGGGGGTCGATTCTATAACTTCAAACGAGGTGAAAACTACATTAATGAGCAAATTTACTAGGTGCTGACCAATGAAATTATCAGTATTCTAGTAAATTCGCTCACTTTTGTCATTTTTACCTTATTTCAAAATACAGAATCGATCCCCTGATCGCTACTTTGAAGTTATTTAGGTATCTCGGTACTTTTTCTTCACCCTCCCTTGTAGAAAAATACTACTGAGCACTAGGAGTATTTTGAGGCACTACTGTACTATAGCACTACAACACTACTGTATGCTACTGTACTACTACACTACCCATACAGCACGTTCAAATATAATTTCCATTGCAGAAACGTAACATAATTTCAATTTCAATTGACATATATCGGATATGTATTTAACACGAAATGATGAAAGCAAATTTAATTTCAATTTGCTTACGTATATCTGATATGCACCTGAAAGCCTTTGAGAGAACCACATTATAAGTATTGTAAAATATACAGGGTTGGGTAGTAACTAGTTAAAACGTTAAAAGTTAAAAAAAAAAGTTAAAAAGTTATAAACTTTTAACTTAATTTAGTTAATTTTAAATGCATTAATTTTTAACTTAATTTAGTTGCTTTTAAACTTTAATTTATTAACTTTTTTTTAAATTAAAAATTTTTCTATTTCTCTTAATGCTAATATTTTTTTCTTTTAAAGTCAAACATTAGAGAATTAATTTAGAAAAAGTTCAATGATTTTATGAGAAATCTATAATAAGAGCCACACCATACAGTAGCCAGTTTTTATTGATTCGCTAGGTTTTGTCAATTCCCGCTTATATTTAAATCGCACTAATTTTAGGTATCACAAACGTTATATTTCAGTAACATAAATATGAAATGAGCCTTAGAACAATATGCATATCTACACATTTTCTAAATTTTTACGTATATTTTTGTAACAAATATCTAGTCGATGTAGTCGTAAACATGCATGAGCAGTCGTTTCAGAAGTTAAAGAAAGTTAGATACAAGTTAAAGAAAGAGAAATAATGCAAACATATACTCTTCTCTCAAGATTTTGACAAAAACGCCTTATATGGTGTGACTCTTATTATGTATAAGTAACTTACGTGTGAATATAAAATTAAATTTACCTAATAATCTATATTTGTAAGTGTTATTTAAAGTAACCTCATTTTAAGAAAAATTAGGACATTTTGATCTCAAAAATAATTTTTTTCAAAATTAATTTTTTTTTAAACTTAAGTTAATTCAATCTTAACTTAACTTTTATTAAGTTAATTCTTTATTCCTTCAACTTTTAACTTAATTTTATTAATTTTATAAGCCATTCACTTGTAACTTAACCCTTACCGTACTAATATGGGTAACTAGTGACCGAGCGATTCCTGTTCGTGCAAGTTTCTCGCAAACTCGGTCATCCCGGCGTTTGTTATTTCCGCGTAAAAAAGTTTGTGATGGGGGGGATCTGTGCGCGGTGGTGCGACCCCGGCCGTGAGTATACGATGTTAGCTTTTTT
>NW_017296732.1:150640-162248 GCF_001594075.2 Trachymyrmex cornetzi | reverse complement strand
GAAGAGGCGAGTCACACTTTTCTTTACATATTTATCTAAATGTGTATTAAAATTTACATTTTTTAAATGAAAAAATACATTATTTTACAGCAAAATAAAAAAATGCGTATTTTAACTCGATTTTTTCTATATGTCCCTTACTGAAAATTACTCATATTCATGTGTTCAAATAATTTAACTTTTTGTAGAATTCGAAGTTCTAGTATTTTTTTTTTTTTTTTTCATAACTTCATATCTAAACTATAAAACCCTGGAGTGATTTTTTTATATTTATTTATTATGAAAAGTTATAATTTTTTAAATCAAATGCCATTTTTTCCCAACTTACGAATCTTTCGGTAATTATAAATTATACTACATTTGATTTATTTTCCAAAATGAAAAGTCAATATTTATTTAGAAAGTTGGAAGTATGTTGGTGAATTTTTAGAGATTTTTTGAATCATTTTGAAGAGGTGAAAAAACGAAGAGATTCTAGTGACCCTGGTTGGTATGGATGAGGCACCAAATTGTAGATGGTACGGTAAGGGTTAATTTGGTTTAAAAAAAACATTAACTTACCCAACCCTAATAATAGTACAGTAGTGTACAGTAGTGCTGTAGTACTGCCTCAAAATACTCCTAGTGCTCAGTAGTACTTTTCTATAAGGGCTGTATATGTATGTATATATACATACATTTATATACAAAAAATTTTCACTTTTCACTTTTCCGTTCTAAAGAAAAAGTTGTACATGATTGCTACTCAGCAATATTCAAGAGAACATTTACATCAAGATTAATAGATATATATCACGCACATCCCACAGGAAGAAATATTTCATATATAAATATACAATATAAACATGTATAATCATATATGAAATATGTCCATACATCTTTATTTCTTTTATAAAATTACTGTTTGATACAGAAAACAGTATCTAATAATAACAAGAAACATAAAAAACAAAAAGGATAACTTTTTTGTTACAAAAAGTTAGGTTTGAAAAAATTACTCATATATAATATAATTGACAAATTAAACGTACTTATAGTGAAGTTCAATTTGAATTATGCTGTCTCGTCCGGATGGACGATTGGTTCCTAGTCATTGTTTTCCTGTTGTGCGATTCCTCAACATGTGTCTGTTTTTTTCTTTTGATAGAATCACGTTAAGTTTTTTCGGGTATGGGGAAATCATCCCATAAACCGAAGAAGAAGAAAAGGTCCTCATCCACCGAATGGTTTGCTGTATTAGAGGAAAAGATGTCACGCTTAATTGATATTTTCTCACAGAGCGAAGTTAGAGCACCCATAACTAATTCCTCTTTTATTGCGACACCGCAGTTAGGCCATGCATTGAGTCGCCTCAGGCCTCGGAAGCAGCCTCGTTACCCCAAGAGGGATTAGCGGACCCGTCAGGTGTGTATGAATACTGCTGGTTCTGTTTTTGCGAAATACAGGCGGCATGACGACACAACCTGTTTTTTCTCCTGCTATCTCTTTTCCAGAGGTAAGTGACGTAAGCGAGGGTGATGCTTTCCATCTATGCATGTCTCGCTGAAAGATAGCTCGTTACCGGCTATCACAGCCTCAGCCGAGGATGACGACATTTCCCTCGTCAAGCAATTATTTGGAGAGCGTGACATTCAGGAAATCTCCCCCTGAGATGAAATTGTAACTCAGACGTGACGGGACTTATCGCGTGGTGGCCTGGATGCTGATGACCAACGGGAGCTTCTGCTAAAAAAATACTCCCCCTCGGTGGCTTTTCTCAAGGCTCCCGCATTGAATCAAGAATGCCGGGTGGCCCTTCAAAATAATGCTATAGTGAAAAGAGATGATTTTGCCAGTAAGAACTAGAATCAAGTTGGCACAGCCCTCTGTGCCATTTCGGAGAAGCCATTTCTGATTTTCTCAAACCGGCCACGCAAAATTCTCTGTGCCTTGAGGCTCACTTATAGCAGTCGCTAAGGTTAATGATGGTGCTAAGATTCTTTTCCATCAGTTATCGCAAACCAGAGGGGCACAGATCACGCCCGCACTTAACCTCATTGCGAAAAGCACGGCGGATGCTATCCCGTTGAATAAGTTTCTCTTTGGTTCCTCCTTTGGATTGGTTCCTGTTGAGGATAGCGCAGCGGAGTGCTACTACCCTATAAATTATACCTATAAATTATATCCATTCGGACGAGACAATGCATAATTATAATAATTTATATATAATTATATATATGAGTAACTTTTTCTCATTTCTTCAAACCTGAATTTCTGTAAAAGAAGCAGTGCGAAAATAATTCGTTTTTATTAATTGTCTTTTATGTTTTTCTTTATTATTATTGTTTTCTTGTACCAAAGTAATTTTATAAAAGAAAGAAGGATACATGGATGTATTTCATATATAATTATATACGTTTGTATAGGTACATATATTTATATATTTATATATGCAATATTTTTTCCCTGGATATTTCAGCAGCGTTGTTTAATTAAAATCAGACTTCTGCATTTGTTTTTGTAAATATACCTGTACCCCTATAATTGCAGATTACAAATTTTATGCAAGATTTTCTCATATAATTTAATAAACATCGTCCTATCGGAGAACATAAGCAATGCGTAATACGTAAATTATTATAAATTGTAAGATAATACAATACAAAAAATAATTAAAGTTTATAATGGTTAATATATTATTTGTCTTTAATAATTGATAAATAAGTATATATACATATAAGCGGAATAGAAGCTCAAGTGTTGTCTAGTGCAACGATAAAGAACGTATTCAAATAATATGTATTATCTAATCAAAGACTTCTTTACGATGACTTTTAGATATCTTGTTAGAGGTTTTCTACAATAAATCATTAGTAATATAAATCAAAAGTCAGAAGCTAGAAACTAACTAATCACAGTCGAATGTGAAAAAAATAATCGACTATGGTTGACCAATTTCTTACTTCTAACTTTCAATTTATTACTAGTGATTTATTATTGTAGAAAGCCTCTTAGGCCCGATTGCACCAATGTTACTTTAATTTTAAACGAGACTTAAAAATAAGATAAATTAAAAATACTCTCTCCCTCTCTATTTTTCTATTCGGCTTTAAAAAAAGAAAAAGATTTTTAAGCTCCGCTTAAAGTCAAAGTAACAATTGGAGCAATCGGGCCTTAATCTTTAGACATGCATCTGTCCTGATCTGTTCTAAAGGATATGTCTTTATGATGTTTTTAAGATGTCTTTTAGGTATGTCGAATTTGAATTAGGTTTCGACAATCCATAGATTTATGGTGACCAGATATTACGTACGTAAAGTAGCATGTCCACATAATGGAAAACTAGTACAAAAGTATAATAGTATACCTGCTGCGCATCAAGAGTGCCAGCTTCTTCTCGAAGACCGACGAACGTAAATCCAAAAAAAAATTTGAAAAAACGAAAAAAGAAAAAGGAAACAAACATTGTAAATCAAAGGCTTATATTAAATAACCTATATTTATTTTGTATAAACAAAATATAACATACACAACGTTCATATCGTTCACACCAAAACGCTTTATATATGTAGTACTACATAATAATTTTTTTTATATATCATACACATACACGATATTTTACTTATTATCTGAAATGTATTGCGTCAATTACGTGTTTAACACGTTTTTTTATCTTTGATTTCTTCATAAATAATGATTTTAAACCTTATATCTTAGGCCTGATTGCAGCAACACGTTATTTTGATTAAAGCGAAACTTGAACTTCGCTCAAAATTAAAGTAATATTGATACAATCGGGTTTTAATAAACTTATAATTTATCACAAAAACATTACACGTTATGTATTTAAATACTTTCATTAGTTTTATAGTCGTTATTATTTGTAACCATTTACAAAGTTTCAACCCGAGTTTCATCGTAAAAATATAACATAATTAAGGACTTACATTTATTATATTTTTATATTTCTCTGATCTACCTATCTCTAATTTCAGATAATAAATCACCGGACTCCCTAGTAACTTTCACGATATACTTTATTGCTAATAAATAAAAAGAACTATATTAGCGAAACTATATTTTCTATGGAAATGAATGAATTTTTAGTGGAAAAATAAGAATAAGAGGAGAAAGAACTCGAAGAATGAGACTATTTTTAGACAAATATGGAAAAGAAATAAAAACTGTTTGGAAATGTGAAAAGAATTCCTTCTAAATTTCTAAATAGCTAATAGATGGTCCAAGGTCAATAGAAAATCAGTCTTTTTTCTTGTGAAAACCCTTCTTTTTGGGAATTATAGTGATTTATGGTTCTTCTGTTTGGGCGTGACGTACTAGGTGTCTGATCCCATGGTCAATGGTGCGCGCGTGTGTGTGTGTATGTGTTTAGTAACGTGTACTGCGCGCCCAAATACCGCATGTGCCGCACGTATATACGTGCATACATATGGCATCAGATACCTGCCATGTTCACATTGTTGATCTGGAGACTGGTAGCGGCTCGATGCTAAGCTATGCGCAGCGATACTGCCGTGGCTACTTTACGCGGGCCGGTCCTCGGGTAACACCGAGAGCAAGATATCTATATATATACACGCATATCTATATATATACACGCATGCACTTACACGAAATTAAAAAGAATTAAAATTTGAAATTCACACTTTAGTTTCCTTTCTAATAAAGTTTCGTACAATAATTTGTTTTCTAATTATACTGAGTTTGCAAGAAAAAGTCCGTTTTATAACACTTTTTTTAAAACGCTATAACTTTGTAAAAAAAAATCGTAGAAAAATGTTTCAAATATGAATTTGTTTGGAAATTAATGATTTTGAATATATCATACATACTTTTGTGCCTGGCAGCTAATTTCCCTGAACCACGCAATAGTTTGAATAACATTTTTTTTCCTATCTTTCAATGTCCGTCTTCAACGATTCAAATTTAATCTGCGTGATTATCAAGGAAAATGTTTAAGCTTTAATTTGAGATATGGTTCATCTCAGTACGATGATTTTTCGCTGAGTCACCACTATTCAAACATATTAAAAAATATTTACTAAAATTTAGTGACCCACTTTTTTAGCGTGGAGTGTATTTTCTTTTTTTAATATTGACAGAAAAAGAAGGTAATAATACTAATATACGTTTGGGGGGAAGGGAGGGACCATTGAAGTGCTGCAAGCGAAATTTTTTCGAGATCAAATATGAAATATAAAATATTGAAATTATTATTGGCATATTACATTTAAAAAATACTATGTAATTATATAATCTAGGAAACATTTTATTTAAAATTATATAAGCAAAAAGCGCTGTTGGATCGAGACATTTATCAAGGAGGGGATCACTGGCGGATTTATTTGTTTTTGGGTTGATTTTTTGATTATTGTGTTTTTGAAATATCATGTGCCAATTGTAACGAACGAATAACAAAGAAAAAGGGAAAATTTAATTATTTTACATTATTCTCATTTCTGAATCTAAATAAAATAATGAAAGGAGACGGGGTGAGAGGCCTCCTGAGAGTTAAGTGTGGTAACATGAAGGAGTATAATAAATATTGGGTAAAAGAGGAAGATAGGTTGTGCAGGTTCTGTGGTGTAGGACAGGACGATTTGAAACACTATTAGCCGACTGTTTAGAGTTAAAAGGTTGGTTTGACGAACTAGGAGACAATACAGAGGAAAGACTACACAGATTATGGGATGATAAATTAGACGAAAAGAAAGGTGAGCTACTAGAAAAGTTATGGAAAGCGAAAGAAGGAAAGAAAAAGGAGTGGAATAGCTTAAGAAAGGGAGCGAAGGGGGTTAACAGGGTAGAGGATCTAGAAGTGGAGGCAGTGTAAGAAGTTAAAATCTAGCGAACACGAGGCAGGGGAAAAGAAGGAGGATGAGCAGATAAACATAGGACTGTGAAAAATAGGTAAAGCAGTATTCAGAACAAAAAAAAACTGTATAGTAATAGACAAAAGCGCGATATTCAGAGTAGAGACGAGCAGATTGTAAAGGATCATGGAAATGTTATAATAATTAAGTTTTAGGTATTAAGTTACATGTATTGAGTTTCTCGCGCTGTTTCGCTAGTGCGAACAAGTGTTTTACTCTTAATTATCTTTTTATAAAATATCATGTGATGTAGCCCTCTGGCGAACAAAATTGTGATGATAATTTTAAGTTTAATTATAATTTTGGTGGGTAATTTTAATTTTAATTCGATCTGCCGCTAATTGGAATAACGGGTTGAAATAGCAATATGGAATCCGGCTAATAAACTAACAAACTAATTATGCAAAAGGTCGAATATGATGGAATGGATGAGTGAATGGTCTAGATTCGATGTAACCAAGTCCCTTCTTGGCAATAGCTGATATAAAACATTATCTATCTATCTATCATTATTCTCGTTTCTTTCCGTCCTTATTATTACTTATTATTAAACTTGCGCGCTGCAAGCCAAATTTTTTTAAGGTCAAATACAAAAAGATAAATTATTTGAATTATCATTAACATTATATTGAAAAAGTACTATGTTCTCAAATAGCAAAGTCTGTAGAAAGCAGATTTTTTTTAATGTCTGCTACACACTATGCCAACAAAATATCAATAGAATTAGATGTACATAATACTGTTGACAGACTACTAGAAAAAACGTAATAAAATCTGCAAGGGTCAGATAATGTCGGCAGGATCTGTTCAGTTTCTGTCAACAATTTGTCTTCACATTATATCGACAGACGATGTTAACAGAACACAAGCCTATTACGGACGCAGTTGATGGCAGAGAATGCCATCATTTTCTGCTCGAACCTGCTAACAGTCTGTTAGAAAACTGCAGACATTTTGCTATCTGGGTTATATAGGCATAACATTTTAGGCCAGAATCAGATTACACGTTGAAGATTGAGATTGAAGATTGAAAGATTGAAATTTTACCAATCAAACCAAAAGAAGCTAAAATTCCTTTATCCTTACTAGTCAAAGAACATAGTATAGAAAAGGCCGTTTTTTGCCCACTAACGGAAAAGTGTAAAACATAGTGAAGCTTATTGATTTCGACCTGCTGAACACGATGGTGAGATTAGTTTTTATTAAAAATGTGGGGAACATAGTCATTTTTTGAGTTAAAGTCCTATATTTCACTCTCTCTGTAATACATGATTTTCAATACGAGTGGATTATTTCATGTGAAACTTAGTATGCGAAGGTTCCTAATATTGTTAAACGGAAATCTAATAAATAAGATGAATATTCGAAATAAAGGATCCAAAAAAAATGCTATTTTTTTGCTGTCGTCAACTGCTTTCTATAAACCGCTCTCAGCCGGGCCCAGGAACGACGAACGTGGACGTGGCGGTTTTTTGTCTCCTCTTTTTTTTATTTTTTTTGTGATCTGTATTTTTTTATATGTTTCAGTATTTTTTCATATGTCCATTTAATCACACATGCCCCCATTGATCCGCCACTGATTAAATTAAGAATTATGAATTCTGAGTATTGATCTAACAACATTAAACATAATTCGGTTTATAAAAAGAAAATATTTAAAATTCTTTTTAACTATCTTCATAAGTATTTTAAAATAAAAATAATTTCTTTCAAGTTCTGATTTTTCTAAAAACCATTGAAATAAAAAATGTTAAAGCAATTGAGAATATAAATAAAAGTCTCGGTAAAAGTATATGAAAAATTATAAAGAAAAATTAGAAAATAATCTGTTAAAAAGTTGGTTTCTTTAAATAGTAAATAAAACAAAAGATATTTTCTGAAATATCAGATGACTAGAATTTTATCTTTTGTAACGAAAATTCTATTGTTCTAGGAAAATTCTATTCATAGTCAATATACGTACAGTAAAATATATTTAAAAAAAATAAGAGAATACAAATCTTTTGCATGCTTTTATTTTTTGCACACAATACGGATATTTAAGATTTATGAAGACATACAGGATGTTCCTGTAACTTTTTGACACACCGCTTATAGGCAGTGGAGCGGACTAAATTGAATCAAGTCCTCTATTTACATTGAAAAAAAAAGCCTAAATTTAAATATATATTTATTTTAATACTGCCAACTAAACATTTATTACAATAAATAAATATTTACTTAATAAAAAGAAGTGATTGTTAAAACAAATTAATGTTTTTTGTACCAAATGAATATATTTTTATGTTTAATAAATATGTAGTTGGTACTATTCAAATAAATATTTATTAAAATTTAAGGATATTTGTTCTGAGCGTATCATTCTGCCATTTTCGCAAATTTTTTCAAATTTATACTCAATGAGCAGAATGTCTAAAATCGACGCATAAAACAATTTTAAGATATCTTTAAGAATTCTTTAAGAAGCATCTTAAAAATATTTTATAAAGAATTCTAAAAAATATCTCAAAGTTGTCTTATACGTTGATTTTACTAGCTTTATTCGGTAATATTTAGAAATTAACTTTCGTTAACTATTGTGAAAATTGTAAAATAGTTGAAGATTTTTTGGCTCAGTTTAATCCGGTCTATCTGTCCACAAGCAGTGGGTAGAAAATTGCGCAAATTGCGCAATATCCAGAGACAATGACTGCGTTCAAGGGACTCAATAGTTGAATGAGCGCTCGCTGCTATCGATGTATTCTTCCAGATCTAAAATGCTGATTGGATGATCTAAAAGAATACACCAATAACAGCGAGCGCTCACTCAATTATTGAGTCCACTGAACGCAGCCATTTTTGTAGTGTCTCGGAGCCAAAGACATAGAGAATGGACTGCGCGATCCATACCTAAGTAGTGTATCAAATGTGGTCGACAATAATGAGAGAGAGGGACCGTCAGGGGCGGCGAAGTAAAATTTTTCAATGTATGGAGTTCCCAAAGATAGATTGATGGAGAGGAACGGAGGAGGAAGGGGATAAATATATTTCTTCATACATATCTTTTCTACATGGCAAAAATAGCCGCTTTAACTTTATTTTTTTAACAAAATTATTAATGAGCTTCTTCATATTTAATACCGCCATTTCTCGATAAATGTACAATGTCGCAATATGATTTAAATGTTTTTGTTTCATTGTCGATCGAAGATAACTTTTTAAATGTCTTAAATAAGAAAATGATCTTTCATTCGAACAAGTTAATGTAAGAATACTTAAAAGAACACACGAATAAATTTTACGTATTCTGATACAAGATCTCTGACCTCGAGATTATCTTGTAAAGTGGCACTACGTTCTTCAAGCAATGTAGTGGCATTTTTCGTATGTTTGTAATTTCTAAATTACAATTTCTAATATCTAAATTTCTCCCAAACCAAATATCATACAGATATGAAATTCAGTGCATGGAATTCCATACATTGAATTATTCAGTGTATGGAGTACTCCATACCAACCATACTGGAGTCGCCGCCCATGCGGGACCGTGGGAGACGGCTAATCTCCCTCTCGTTCTCTTTCCCATTACACAATTGAATGGAAAGAGATAGAAATGGCCGTCTGCCACGGTCCCTATCGACCATTGTAACACACGGATCGCACATTCCATTCTCTATTGTCGCTCGGAGCTAAGCTATGGCGCGAGACACAGATGTGCCTCCGTTTTCGGGGCACCATAACTCGGTGAAAAATTATTGCAGACAAAAAATCAAAAAAACATTTGAAAGCTTGAAATATCTACTTTCGAAATCGGTAACTAATATTTCAATCTGACTGATTCTTTATAGAGATATACGGACACGTATGAATACCCGTTAAATCTAAAAAATTTTTACAAACTTTACGAAGATCTATGGTGTGAAGTAAAATTTACACAAAAATGCGATTTACAGTAGTCGAAAGAGTGAATCTTTACCTTCGATTTGTTTTTTAATTTACAAATTGAAGGTAAAGATTCATAAACACATTTCCACCAACGTAGATTAATTTTAATCTCGGTTTAACTTACTCTTCGTATTTTTCTAATCTTTTGAACTAGAAAAAGACGAAGAGTAAATTGAACCAAGATTAACGTTAAACTACATGATGGAAATGGGCATCACTCTTTCGACTACCGTAAACCGCATTTTTGTGTGATTTTTACTTTACGCCATAGACTTTTATAAAATTTGTACAAAATTTTCGATTTTACGGGTATCCATTTGTGTCCATATATCTCCGTAAAGAATCAGTCACATTGAGATATCAATTACCGATTTTGAAAATAGAGATTTCACACGCTTTCAAATGTTTTTTTGATTTTTTGTCAACGATAATTTTTCACCGAGTTACGGTGTTCTGAATATTGCACAATTTTAAGCGTGTTCTAGTGTTCCCTATTTTTTTGTCGAGTATATAAAGCTCTGCGTACAATAGAAGAAATATTAAGAAAAGGAATAAATATTGAATATTACAAATTTAAAAAATTAGAAATAAAGATTAAATGTAACGCACAATAAATAAAATATGACATATATAATATGTCATATATGATATGTCATATATATGTCGTTATATCGTATTTCTAATGTGTATTACATTTAATTTGTTATATATTTTTAATTTTTTCTTTTATTAGTATTTGTCTCATATTTGATATTTATTCCTATTCCAAATATATAGTACACATAACGTATATTATTATATTATATCAAATAAAATTTGTCTCGCAGAGAAAATTTTGGAATATATACATATAATTTTAAGTTTTAATACATTTGCTTCATTGTGCGCACAGTCTAAAATCTTGAAACATATAAATCTGTCAAAATGTCGGATCTTCAAATAGAAAAAAAGTGGCATTTTTACCAAATGCCATAAATCTTTGAACCTGAGGGGAGAATAATCGACAGACAGATTTCTAAGGCAGCTAAAAGAGTCTAAGATTTGTCGTTTGTCGCAATATGCTTCAAAGTTCAATAGGTTTCAATAGCTCCTATTCACTCTAACGAGCGCGTTTGAGTGAATAGAAGGTACGGTTGGAGGAAGTAGGAGCAAGCGACGCAAACAAACCGTAGATCCTCGTACATTTCTACCACCTACTACAGTATATACTGTACTCCTACTCCATTTCCCTCCATAAGTCCAATCTATTATTCTAATGAAAAGCAAAGCGCTGAATGGCTAGCATCGACGCCATATTGAAATTGCACAGTGCCGTTGCAACGACGAACTCCTCAGTTCCTTAGCGAACTTCAAGGCATTCACATCGCAGTGTCGATTGTCGATGATTGTAGACTGTAAACGATTATACGGCCTCGTAGACAACTTCAGTCGAGTTTATCCCGTACAGGAGCGACCACAGCGACATCCATGACCTGTGTGTAAGGCCTGATAATTGGATTTGATTGGATTTTCCAAGTGGAGAGCAACCGACCGTGCAGTGGCAGACGACCAATACGAGACAGCGTTATATCGAGCGCTATTCCATCGGCAGATAAAACGGAGGTATGTACGGCAGCCATTTTACGTGAAGATCCTGTTCGCGTAAGCAGTAGTGTAGTGCAACGCGCGTGGCTTTTTCGAGGATCCCGTCGAGGGTACGGCGTCCACCGTACGGGACTATGCCTGCTTACGTTGCGCAATGCGCTAAAGAAGGTAATTAATCATCGGGTGATTGGCAATAGAAAATAAAAAGCGTTTAACGGCGAGTCTCGAGG
>NW_017296732.1:116503-150138 GCF_001594075.2 Trachymyrmex cornetzi | reverse complement strand
CCATCGGCAGATAAAACGGAGGTATGTACGGCAGCCATTTTACGTGAAGATCCTGTTCGCGTAAGCAGTAGTGTAGTGCAACGCGCGTGGCTTTTTCGAGGATCCCGTCGAGGGTACGGGCGTCCACCGTACGGGACTATGCCTGCTTACGTTGCGCAATGCACTAAAGAAGGTAATTAATCATCGGGTGATTGGCAATAGAAAATAAAAAGCGTTTAACGGCGAGTCTCGAGGAAACGGGTGGCAAAGACGAGACGGCGGCTCCAGATGCGAGCTGGACGTCGCCTCGCGACCGCACTTTGGCACGCGGATCCTGGTGCGTAATGGATGACGTCGGAGATCGCGTCCGGGACGCGCAGTAGATTCATCTTCCCGGATACGGAGCCGACAGAGCGGCTGCTTCGATCGCGGGGGCGAGCGAGAGCGAGCGCGAGCCAGCGCGAGAGAGGGAGACCGCGAGAGTGAAATCGATAAAGTGTTTCTTCGCGTACAGACGTGGCCGACGACCTTCGTCTAGAGCCGCGGATGATATTACGTAAACAGTCACGTCGCGAACAGAGTTCCCGTCGGAGTCGCGGCATCCGGGTTCCCAAACCATTGGATTTCATCCGCATCCTCGGCTAGGGAGAGTCGGACACTCATAACGGAGCCTCGCGATGCATCGCCTTGTCCCGTCTCGTTTCGTCTCGCTTTCGCGTCCTAGATTTCGTTTCGGTACGACCGCAAGAAGCATGTTTTCCTTCTCGGACGGCAACGTAAAAAGCCTCGCCGTCGTTCGACTGTGATATCGCGTCGCAAGCACGGTCTCGCTCCGCATTCTCTTTTTCTCCCGGTGAATCATTCTTCGAGAATTCCGTTTTTGATACTTTCGGGAATTCTCCTCTCGGTTATAATTTGCGTGCAAATATTAAAATGCGTTTTGAAGTAGATTACGCGTATGAGGGACGCGCGACGCAATCCTTCGGGCTACGGTATGTCGAAATCAAACGGCTTCTGAATCCTGTTGACATGTGCATCTTGCAGGATCGTGGGTTTAAGTTAATACTTGTGACGTGCGTGTTTTACAAATTTTCTGGAAAAACACGCAGATTTTCACGCGATATTGAGATGATGTAACATCCATTATTGCGAGTGCAATATCAAAGTATTAAAAGACCATCCGGAGTCAAAGATTGTTAGAATCTCTTGCTTATGCATTTTAATATGCATCACTTAATGAATCATACAATTTGTGTTACAAAACATCCAATCCTCGTTTTAAAAAATATTCTCTTCTTTTCTTTAATATGCAATAAAAAATAATTATTTCTGATGGCAATAATTATCTTTTAATGGATTGTTAGAAGGAATGAAAAAAGTAATAATTTTTCTTGTATTTACCCGATACATAAATTATTTTCTTCCTTTACATGAATTAACCTTTATATATATATATATGTATATATATATATATGCATATATACATATATATATATATTTTTTATTAAAGAGATAAAAACGTTTTGCTACAACATATGTTTCCTTTTTATGTTCCAGTTTAAATTTATGCTCTGGGTTTGATTTGGATTTTCGTCGTGTGTTTATTCGTTAGTGGCATCATGTTCTCGTCGACGAAGTCCAAAGAAGTTGCAGATGAGTACATCTCATCTCTGTCTGATCTTACTATTAACAGTAAGCCGCTTATCAACATGCTCACCATGCTGGCTGAAGATAATATCGAACATGCACCAGCGATAGTGCAAGCTGTCGAGACTCATCTACAAAAGGTTACTTATCCACCATAGTTACATCTAAAATATTTTATAAAATACATTTATCTTAGTCGAAATTAGTAATTACGTATTAATGCGATTAATTAACTCGCATAAAACTGCAAACTTTTTTTCGTCTCACAGTAACTACTTTATTTTTATAATTGCAAAATTCCTTTCCATTGACACAATAAAAAGTTCTGTTGCTGTGTCACATAGCATATAGCATGAACAACAATCTTGTAATTTTGTCTTTACACTTTCTCTTTGCATCACTATAAAGATATTTATAAATTATAAACCTATCTATAAAGATATTTATAAACGGTCTGTGATATTTTTGTAAAGAATATAATTAATAAGAATAAAATTAATAGGTTTTCTATTAAAGCATTGTTTGGCTATTTTATAGCTATTCTATATGCAATAAGTTCTTCTGTTTTCTTTTTGTATAAATTAAATTAATATTTAGGAAAACAGAAAGTGTGTATGAACAACTGCAATAATTTGAGACTGCGTTATATAAGAAATAATATTTATATCAAGGTTTACAGTAGTTGTATTATACATTATGTGTGTTAAAGTAACAAATAAAATATACTATCAACACTTATTGACTTTGATATTGTATTTATATTGAATTCCAAATATGCTACATATATTTCATTAATCAAGATATTTGAAATATCGTGTTCATGTCCAATCAGTTGGTTTACATATTTTATACATAAATAAATCACATACCTACATGTACATGTTGTTAAATGCTTAAGATTATACAATGCCTAAGTAATATTACTACTTCATAAGAACACACACTTAACTCTTAAACGCCACAATATGGGAATAACACACTTGGATATGGCAAATACCCAATCCAATTTGGTTTTTATAACTTTTATAAAAATACACATATTGTAAACAATTTTTTCTCAGTTGAAACGCTAAGGAATATAACGGTACCAAGTAAACGTATATTTTTATTAATAAAAAACAAGAAAATTATCAAAGAAGCATTGGAAAAAGAAAGCTGGATATTCCATATCGAAAAGGCGTTCAAGAGTTAATTATATAAAATAGAGCATATTATTTATATATAAATTTGTTGATTTTCGAAAAGTGCGATACTAGTTCCTCGATATGTGATATATCGTTGCGTTAATAGAAAAGTGACACAACTCAAAATGAGCAACCTTTAGCACAGTAGAGCATTTAAAAAATTCTTTCTGAATTGGAACAATATTTTAATTAAAATAGCGAATATGCATAACTTTACTTTCTTTCATATTATACTTTCAATTAATTAATTTTTTTAAACTATGTCATGAGTTTAAAATTCGCACAATGTAACCCTAGTATAAGGTTGCATAAGTTTCATTCCTTATCAGAGTTGTGACACTTCCACATAAACAGTATATAACAAATGTATTATTTTTAAACAACAATATATTAGTCTTTAAGATAGATTTCGTTTTGTTATCTCAAAAGTGCGAATTGTTGACTTGTGTCGCTTTTCTTTCAACGCGGTGATATATTTTCGTGTGCAAAACGTTCTGAAATTCCTACGTTTTTCTCTTTAGCTGTATATTTTTTTAACAGATTTATAATGGACATTTTCCAATGGAAATTTGATAGGTTGCTGTTTCTTGTTACACTACTTTTATTTACAGCATTAAATGTACTGGCAATTTAGCCGCAGTTAAAATATCTGTATAAATAAAATATATCTGCAATTAATTGAAAAATATAAGATTTTACTATGTGTTACCCTTGTGAAATTATCCTTTTCGAAATCTAATGTAGCGAACTTCTACGTTAAGTATTTTCATAATTAGTCTTCCTATCAAGCTCTTCTAAGGAAAAATGGACTTCAAATCTAAAAAATATGCCCGAAGCTGAAGATAATTACAATGATTCTGGAATGTGCATGTATATTGATATATTTTTAAACCGCACACATATATAATAATTTAAGTATCCTTATTAATTGTAAGTAGTGAGGTAGCGTATTTTGCATATTATTGTGTTTTACTAGGTGAGAAGTGACATCAAGTTACCGGTACTCTATCTCATCGACTCGATTGTCAAGAATGTGAATGGAGACTATTTGAATCTCTTCACGCAGAACATAGTAAACACATTCTGTGGGGTATTTGAGAAGGTAAATATCTTTGTTGTTTTTATAAAATCGCTGATATAAGGTCTGTTTTTCATAGCTAAACTAATTGTACATTCTTTGTATTTAAAACGAAATAGATATGTTTGATATTTGGCGAAAGCTAGAAGGAAATATTTTAGTACAGTCTAGTGCAACAAAAAAAAAATATCTATAATATTGTTAGGAAATATGATTCTTTCTCTCGCGATCGACGATTTGTCGCTGACCGGGAGTAACCTTTGTTTTTCTATACGCACACATTGAGACAAAACTACAAACTACCGAGTTTCTGAAAGGCATATATTTCATAGCATGTGTAGAGTCGTCCGATATTTTATATTTCACGATGACATAAGATAATTGTTTGATCGATATAACATCAGCTTACCACTCTGAAAAGTTTCATAGATACTCATGTAGCGGTTTTCTCTCTTTCAGAAAAAGAACATACACACACACACACACACACACACACACACACACACACACACACACACACACACACACACACACATATATATACTAGTATCTCAAATTCTAAGAAAAATCTTAATAAATTTAATAGATGAAAACAAGGAAAATTTTTTATCAAACATGTCAAATAATTAACAATATTTGAAATTAAAAAAGATTAGTTTTACACTAAACTTTCTTATACTTTTTTATTAATTGTATTGTGTTTAAATTACGTAATGTGATATAATACTGATGTTATTTTCACAAATAGGTTGATGAGAATACAAGAGCTAGCATGTGGAAGTTGCGGCAAACGTGGAATGATGTATTTCCACCAAATAAGTTATTTTCATTAGATGTACGGGTGCAAAGTATCGATCCTGCATGGCCAATCACTGCCCCACCTACTAGCATTCCTTCAGGATCTATACATGTAAATCCAAGATTTCTTTCAATGGTAAGTTTCATACATGTATTTTATACATGTATTTCATACGGAATTGTATGTACGAGGGCAACGTACTATACTATAAATGTTAATTTTTTTCAGCCTCAACAAGCCACAACGTCAATCGTTCCGCCCGTTAAATTGCCGCCAGGAGAACCGGTAACAACAACAGAAGCAGCCATGAGAGAACAGCTGCTGAAGAAGCAGCGAGAATTATTAGAATTACAAAAGAAAAAAATCGAGTTAGAATTGTTGCAAGCTAAAGCAAGTTTAGAGCAACAGCAGAGGCAACTTGACAAACAAGCTGGAAGCTTGAAAACGGAAGTGGTAAATGTCTATACAGTCAATCTAAAAATAGATATAGAAGCTAAGAATCTCTTATGGCTCTTTTTCATAGTTTAACGCTTTATTGTATCGGATTTATTGTATATGAATAATTATATAATATTTTTTGTTGTTATTTTAGGTTGTGTCCACTGCACATGTTGCGCCAACTACGGAGACAACAACACAAGCGAAACCTGTCGCACCTGTAGTGCCAAATCAAACTTCAAAACAAGTAGCAAAACAAGTAAGTTAGATGTCATATATACAATTTAAAAAGAGTTTAGAGTTTAAAGGATATTTTGGAAAAAAGATATTTAAAAAAAACAATTCCATCTATCCCACATATATAATAGCTCATACTTAATTATATTAAACCGCTGAATGTTAAATGTTATAACTAATAACAATTTCATTTGCTTATAGTTTCCAGCAGCAGCAGCGTCACTCTTGAAGAACGTAGGAGCAAACAGTGGTCCACGAATTGCACCAGCCAGTAGTATAGCAGTAGCATCAGCGAAGCCAGTCTCGCGAGATCCACGTTTGAAGCCCACTTCTATTATTCAGGATGTGGTAGTGCCAACGACAGATCCACGACAACGACCGGGTACGACCAGTCCGAAAGAAGCGCGGAGCGAAAGTCAAACGCAGCAAGTGGCAAATACAATTGTAACTTCAAACCAATTAAAACAACAACCTTCGAAATCGGCTGTAACTATCAACAAGCTTCCGGCCAATCCCGGCGCCGGACCTGATAATACAACGTTATTAAACGTTATGAATAACAATAATTCTGATAATAATAGCAATAATAAAAATTTTAATAGTAATATAAATAAAGATGCTACCTCGCATCGCATAAGTCAAAAGAAAGATCCTAGATTAAATATTAATAGTAGTGCTAACCTAAACAGTAACAACTCCAAGAACATTCAGAATTTATCGGTTTGCAGTAATAACTCGTCTTCAGTATTATCAATGGGAAATCGAGGAAGTGGAGGTAGTGACATCAACAAGTCAAAAGATTCGAAGAGCTCAAATTCGCGCGGCTCTTCTTCTTTGGCTGACAAGTCTTCCACTTCCTCCAAATCTTCGCATAGGAAATTAGGCAATAAGTCGCGATCTAAACAACCTCAGATATGTCCGAGTAAGATTCCGAAAGTCGACAGAGACTCGAGTCCGATTAGATCAAAATCTCGTGAAAAAGACAGCGGAGACAGTTCACCGTCCTCACGTACCTCTCCACAATCCTTCCAAGCCTCTAAAAGCCGTAAGAAGAACACAAAATCGAGAAAGCGTAGTCCAAGTCCTCCGTATAGAATTCCCAGGCGTAACGACGCGAAATCGAGCTCGAGCTTGAATAATTCCGGTGGTGTTACTGAGGAGGAGCAATCTGGTTCATTAATAGTATCTCCTCCTCATCCACCCGCATTCAAAGAGATCAGACCGAACGCTAGACAGAGAAATTATGTAAGACGAAATAAAGACGACAGTCTTAGTCCGGAACGTTCTCCAGTTAATGCTGGAAATACTCAAATCGCAGCTGAGCCAACATTGGAATCTTCTAGCAAAGACGAAGATCTCAGGGCACCACTATCTCTACCTGGAGCCGCCGTTTCTATACCTGAAAAGAGTGAGTCAACAGTGCTTCGAAACATATATGTAACAACGTGTAACACTATTCATAAGTATCTGTCAAATATCTGTCATCCAATATCTATCATCTATATTTCAATTGTGCATGTAAGAGTATCTGTCAATTTTCCTGCGTGCTTTCTCTAGTTACTGCTAAAAATTGTCTTGAATATTTTCTCATAAAGGTGACTACAATATTTGCCTCATCTGTGGTAGCAATTGCAAGACTGTAACAGGTGATATCTTTAAAAAGTAGTATTTTCAACTTATCGTACTAACTTCTCTTGTTACTCGTAATTTTTATATAAGTTCAATTACTTTTGCGAGATCTCTTAACGTGCATTTCTTCAGGAAAATATCCGAAAATCTATTTCTTTGAAATGCATATATATTAGGGACGTATAATAAAGAGAAACGGTAATATTAAGTTAATCCATAATAAATTTTTTTTGCACAAATTATCTTATCTTGAATTCTTTTTCAGAAGAAGATTTAGATCTACGAGTATTACCACCTGTTAACACTAACAAAAGACGCAGTGAGGAATGTGTCGAGGCAACCCCACCAAAGAAAACTAAGGCTGAAAAGTTTGACGCGTACGTATCATTAGCTGAATTTTTTTATTACATTAAAATCTCATGTGTGCAATAATCTACAAAAATTCTATAATTTATACTTTTAATTTTACAGATTATTTGGTAATGAAGACGTGGATTTGCGCACTTTGACGCATCCTAATGCCGGTCGACCTCCGACACCTCCACCGCCTGTGATTTCCGGAGAGGATGGGAAAGATGGTTGGGCGAAGTTAAAGACGCCCACGAAGAATGATAGAGATAAGCAAGTTAATAATACTGACGATAAGCGCGACCGAGATCGTAATAGAGATAGGTTGGGGCGTCTCAGACTCTATAATAAACTTCCGGACGATCCTAAAGAGAGAAGAAGAACATTATCGAACGAGGAACAGGATTCCAGACCAGGACGCAGAGGCCGGGAGAATGATAAACCTGAGAGAAATGACGATAGAAATATTGAGATAATAATGAAGCAAGCTGCCGAACAGTTGAATCAGGGATCGATTACGAAAATGCAGTACAATACCTTGATACAAGAGGTGTTACACATGAGCGAAGATCGAAAATTGCGAGCTGCGCAGCGTAAGGAGAAGGAGGCTGGCACAGTGATATGGGAAAAGGGTATTAATATGGACTTGTCTGGTCCCGGAGATCGCGCCGCGACGTTCAGCCCGTCCAATGATAAGGAAATGATACGAAACAAGGAACACCCAATGCCACGAAATCCGAATGGTCCAAGATGGCAGAATCAGCCGTGGCAACAGCCTTGGGCACATCCACCGGGACCACCATACGGCGGGCCGCAAGGACACTTCAATTCGGACATGAGACCTGTCGGTCCTTGGCAGAATCCGCGACACTTTGGGCCAATGCGACCGGATTATCAGTATCATAGCGGTTTTAATCACAACATGGGCCCCAACCCGCGCTTAGGACCTGGTATGATGGGTCCGATGGGTCCAAATGGACCGATCATGTCGAATCTTTTGCCGAATGGTCCAATGGGACCAATGGGACCTATGCCAAACCCTCCTATGCCGATGGGATGTCATCCTGCGATGATGATGAATAACGGACCAATGCCTAATCTTATGACGAATATGCCACCATTAACATCTGGTAGAAACGTATCACCGAACACATCCGGCAAGTATGAGCTTGAGGATAATGATCACAGTTACAATAACGCAGTGTTAAAGAATCCCGGCTCGCACAGTCGCGAATTGCCACCGCCAGATTCAAAACTGTTGGCTGACATCGCGAGAGACACTATGAAGTCTATAAATATTGACAATATACCGCGGGAGATTCGTTATTATGGACAAACCGGTGTAGTGTTCATGAACTGGGACGATCCACGAGAGATCGGTTTTCAGGACGGTATAAGAAGAATATTGATTGACGAAAAAGACACTATAACTTGTGCATTTAATGACCAATATAAGGAGTTTATGTACGAAGGAGAAGTACATAGGTGAGTACACATCACATCCAGATGTTATTTGAACTAAATTCTAAGTATTCCGATGCATGTCACAGTCGGATAATAACAGATTATTTAATAAAAATGCACCAGAGGGATATTATTTTATCATTCAAGCTTCTGTTCTTTCCTTTTGTTAAACTTTCAAACCAATATGAAAAAAATTTGCTATATGTTAGGCTATTTAAAGATAGATTAGGGAAAATGAGAGTAAATTTTTTTGCTTAAATGCTAATTACTCTGAACATTTTATTTAGAAAATGTCACTTTTGGTTACTATTTTAATGCCTGAAAGATTACTTTTTGTCATTTTTTTCCTTTAAAAAGCAGTTTACATTTTTCACATTTTTTATCTGATTATTGGATGACAATGCTGATATCGCAAATCATGTCTTTTCAGAATCAAACTTGGAGCACCTACTCGAGAATTATATGTCGACGATTGCTGGTATGAGTGTTACTTTGGTGGTATGCCAATAACAATCGAACTCGGCGGCAAGAAAGTCAGTATAAAGTTGGAGGGTCCTCCTCCACAAGTCAAAATCGGCACTGTAAAGCGAACGGATCTCGTGGTTGCAAAAATTAATCTTATTATTAACGCGCGAAATATGGTGCCGGTATTTTTAGACGCAAAACCACAGATGTAAGTACATTTCCTGCAGTGTGTGAATTATTAGAAGAATTAAACCATAAATGTGCATTCTTGTAATCATGCTTGTTTCTTTACAGATTCGAAATCGAGGGAAAGCCCCATACTCTAGAATTCACAGATGCATTGCAGACAGTTCTGCTAAATGGACGACCGTTTAAAGTTGAATTTGGAGGATTACCTAAACCTATTATTGTTAGAGACAAAAAGCATTTCATCAGATTTTCGGTATTGCCTAGAGGAGTGCGTGCGGGTCATGTTAAAATTACCGGAATGAGAGGTGATGGTCCCATCGAGTCACCGCCACCGGTGGCGCCTTTACTGGCTCAAAAACCAAAAGTAGACGCTGCTCCTGCGCCAAGTCAATTGCCCACTGTAGAAAATGAATCTACGTCGCAAGATGGTATAGATTTTACTTCTACTTCAAAACCAGGTAAGTAAAAAGTTAACACATTCTTTAGATCCGTTACATATTCTTTAGATTATATGATTCTTTGATATTTTATATATTGTGTGCATGCTTTTATTACTGAGACACTATCGTGTCTCCCAATGATAACTACGCCCAATAATTTCAGACCTGCAATTAGATATTTTATCATCAGTTTTACCATCAGCGATGGCGCCGTCATCCGGTTTGTCGTATCAAGCTGAACCTGTAGAAAATCCGCCAGCACTAGCACCGACGCTGCCACTGAATATGAGCGAATTATTCCAAAGATTGGTCGAGACTGGTATCGTTCCAAATCTCACAGAACAAAAGAAACAAGAGGAAGAAGAGAAGAAAGAATCTGTGATTACTCCAGTCACCTTCGATAAACCAGAAACTCTTAAGATGTAAGTTATTATCAGTATCATAGTCCTCATCGATATCACAGTCCTCACTATTGGTAAGACAAAATCAAACTTCAGATATAAAATAACAATTCTCTCTTATACAGTAAACAACCAGCAATTGCAGCAGCATTGTACAGTGGTATGCAATGTAGTTCTTGTGGCGCTAGATTCGCACCTGAGTTAGCTACTCGGTACAGCCACCATCTGGATTGGCACTTCAGACAGAACAGGCGTGAACGTGACTCTGCGAGAAAAGCACATTCTCGACCATGGTATTATGACGTCAGCGATTGGATACAGTTTGAGGAGATCGAAGATTTGGAGGATAGAGGTTTGTTTATTTTTCTTTTTTTCAGTATATGTTATTTAGAGTTCTTGAATTCAAATATAATATCAGGCTAGCTGAATTATAGGCGGTCATATTTAGCTCAGCAGACGAGCGAAAGGATATCGGAGCGTAAGGCTTGGATAAAACTTTATATTAAGAGTAATCGAAACACCCCCATGTTTGGTTACTCCGTCACAACAACACCTTGTCTCTTCTTTATCTTATATTCCTCATTTCTCTTTCAGCACAAAGCTGGTTCGAGACTGAGAAACAAACAGCGGAAACGGAAGGTATGGCTACTGATGATTCGCCTCAGGAAACATTGCAGCCCAGCGTACCAACTGGCAGCGATGAGGATTCGCGATGCCAAGTATGCCATGATGCATTTGAGCAATTCTATAATGAGGAAAAGGAGGAATGGCATTTGAGACCAGCGGTTAATTACGAGGACAAGAATTATCATCCGCTCTGTTTAGAAGATTACAAGGTTTGTGTCTCTATTCTATTTTAATTGGTAGTTTGAATCTTGTCCATTGATATGTCAATATTATATTTCATTAACATAACTACCGTTTCTTGCATTCTTACAAAAAAATAGGAAAAAAGTTCAGCGGTACGTGATTCTCAATATGACTCGTATTCATATCACATCTTTAAGCTTTATTGCTCTTAGTAATAGAATAAGTACTGCTATTTATACGCAATATTTTTCCGTTTATATAGAATTATTTAAGGGGGTTTTTCAGTCTTTTCATACAATATAAAAACTTGATCAAATTTTGAGAATGAGTTTATGATTAAAATATATGTAGGCATTCCTGAGTTTTTTCAAATTTTTTGATCGTACAGTTTTCTTTAAATAATTTTAATAAATCTTATTTTTATAGAAAGATAAGAATGTAAAATGTTCATAAATTATTCAACTTAAGTTATATGTTGCATGATCGTTTAGTCGATGTCACGAAAAATTAGCATTTCCTTCGAACTACCAGTTACTTTTTCTTTCAGATTGCTTTACATTTTATTTATTATTTAAAAGACAGCAGTAACCAAAAATTCCTGTGTTAAAAGATATAAAAAGTCGTAACTCCCTTTCACTTATTTAAATTGGAGAACCTCCTTAAAACCGAAGTATAGGCGAAATTATTTATTTTTTTAACAACATGCATTTAAAAAAGTTGAACATTTTTCACAATCTTTTTTATTTACACACATATGTCATCATGTAATTGTTCTCACTATCTCACTATTCATATATCATATATATTCGCACTTATACTAATTATAATTTTGATATAAACTTATAATTATATTTATATATTTATTCATATTGTTTCTGTTCTCATTCAATTTAATAATCTTGATCTTGTTGAAACTTTAGAGAGCATTAGAGAAGTCAGCTCTGGCGCTTGAAGAGACAGTTTCAGAAATGGAAGAAAATAAAGTAGAATGTTCTGAAGAAACGCCCGGAGATGAAACTAAGCCGGAAGAGTCCGACATAGAAATGTCGAAAAAAGAACAACTCGAGTCTACGGAGAATTTAAATCAAGTAGAGGTGAACATGCAACAACTCTTAGACTCTATTGTTGCATCAGAGAAAAAAGAAGAGTCTGTTGATGTGGAAAATTCCGAAGTTCCGCAGGATGATACGGAGGAGAAACAAGAAAATGTAGAAAGCGTCAACGAAGAGAGTACAGAAGCTGTCTTAGAAGGCGTCGAGCAAGACGCGCCTACGGTAAATAAAGAAGACGAATCTCCGGGCGAAGGTGTAACAATACCTTTTGAGAATATCAAAATTAAAGAGGAACCACTAGACGACGTTGATGAACAAGTCGACAGCGAAGTGTTTGATTTCGCCAACGTGGAAATCAAAGAGGAACCTATGGAGCCTGAACCAGGTATGTATATCAGCTTTAGATTATAATAAACAAATCCCTTCTTATTTCTTATAAGAACTTTTACATTATTCTAATTTTTTCCTCAGATCCCGAACAAATTGTAAATGAATCGAGCACGGTCGATACAACATATGCCGCAGTGAAAAGTTCCATCGACGGAAACGTGGAGTTGGACTCCACGCCACCAGCTATTCCCGCGGCTCCATCGCGAATTAAAATTAATATTACTAAGCCGTTGAACATTAACAAAGAGCCAGAGGAAAATAAAGAGAAGGAGAAAGCAGCAGTTGAGACATCAGCAGAGGAAAGAGCAGAACAGCCATTAGTGGCAGCTTCTATTAAGCCAAATCTACAGGGTAGGAAACTATCGATTTTACCCCCTGTAGAAAAAGGGCAGGAATTATCGGGACTTTGTTCTATTATGTAAATATTGTGTGTATAAAATTAGAAACTATTCACTTTGCGATACAAATGTATAAAGTGCTAGATTTACGTTTAGACAGAACACGATCTATTTCTTAGCTTACATTTACATCTTGTACATTATAATTTTATACAGCTTGTACGACGTGATAACGTAACTCGTGTATCTTTATTTATGTTCAATGCTATTCGTGTACATGCTGCTCGACTTTAGAATATTTTATTCATTATATCCTCATTTAGATAAATTTTTTTATCAATTAGTAAGTTTAGATTAATTTCAAGTAAATTAAGTAAATTAATTTAAATTTACTATGTAAAGCTTGCATATACACGATTCATTCGAAAGCACAAGAACTAAATCACTACATTTGATTAAATCACGTCGTCCAAGTTACAAAAAAAATATGTGTGAAATGTGTGCAAGCGTGTAAATATGTCTGAATGTTAACATCTCAATGAACACAAAAAGAGAGCGCGAGGAAAACGTAGGTTGTACATATATTTTATGTATTTTGGAAAGTATGTAGTAGCATTCCTGCGCGAGAACGAATGTATTATTTGTCGACATTGCTTTGTGATAGAGAAAACGACGGATTTACTTATGATTTATATACTCAAAACTGAAAACTTCGAATACCCTAACGGTACTTGTTTAAGTTTAATGATGTGTTTTATCATTAAAACCTTCAAGTACTGTTCGTGCTTATGTAAGGGTGCGAGCCACTTCACGTTGCAAATGCTTTGAAGCATTCTTTTATTGATAAAATTTTTTTTCTGATTAGTTAACGAAATATTTGCACCGTTAAATGGATCATATCCTAGGCTTGATGGTGATTTACACTCACCTGTAATATTAAGTGCTTCTCGTACTTGTACATAAAATGCTGCAAATCCTTCAAAATGAGTTTGCTGAGGGAGGGGGGAGGGCATAGGGCGAGTCATTTCAAGGTGTACAAATTATGTGATATGAATCATCTACTTGTAATGTACATAACTATCAACAGAAAAACAATGACGATAAAATCGACGAGGATTATTACTACTGCTATTAGATATGCATTATTTTGTTGTATAAAAGAAGACTTGTTTATTACAGGCTTGACTTTTCTCTCTTTTTAATTATCCTTTCTATTATATCCTTTTATAACTTTGAAGCTGCTTAGGACTTGAATTTCATAAGCTAGGAATACTTGAAACAATAAAGACATTGATAAAAAAAAACTTATATTTTTGTTCTTATGATGTCTCAATATTCAATAAACTGCGTTCAAATTGGAATCACTGCGTAAACTTATTGCGACTATTTCGTTGTATCTTTCAATATTCAATAAACTGCATTTAAAATGGAATTACTGCGTAAACTTATTACGATTATTTCATTGTATCTTTCAATATTCAATGAACTGCGTTTAAAATGGAATCACTGTATAAAACTTCATTATAAAAAAATAAACTATGATAGACAAAAAAACTTAAGTAATAAAATAGAGTAAATGAATAAGCCTTAAAGCAATAACGCAAGTTGTAATAAATACAAAATATTGATTAAACTTATTAAGTTTTTTGTGTGTCATAGCATTTTAACTCTCTAATCACCACATCCATCATTTAAGAAACCTGCATGTGTAATAAAAAGAAAGACAAAAAAGATAAATAAAAAAGACTTCTGTACGGAATATGCGGCATTGTTTTTCCATTTGAAAGACCGCCAATTTACATTGATGGTCATATTTTTGATTAGGGGGATAAATTATGGGAGCATCTGATGAAATCCCGGGGTGCTCCCAATTAGTTTTTGCAGTGGCACAGGGGGAGTTTTTTAGCGAGGTAGGCGATGGTGCCCGCTGTCCTTTCCTATGGGGAGGACGCGGACTCATCGAATCCCGCACACCCAGAGGACCGGCCTCTGGGCGTCTTCCCGTCATGCGGCTAGGTTCTCCTTTTGGCAGCATCCCGGATGACGGGCTTTGCGAAGATTTTTCTCCTCCTCTCGCAAAAAAAAAAAAAAAAAAATGGGGGATAAATTAAATAATACGACAACCCTGAAAATTTTATTCATAAATTGCAATTGTGCGGCCATCTGGGGAAAGGCACAGTGTCCTTGATATTGCTAATCCCCAAGACGCATTGTAAAAATCTGTCAAAGCCCAATCCAAAACCACCTGTTGGCACATTTCCATATTTACGTAAATCTAAATACCACGAGAGATTCCCCGTAGGAGGCAGCTTCAACTCTAATTTTCCATAATCATCCTCGCGCATGCTACCTCCTACCAATTCTCCCACATCTGGTACTAACAAGTCCATTGCCGCTACCTTATAAGAGAAAAAAAGAAATAAAATAGATAAAAGTATTATAAGATATTTATTCAGGAAAAACGATTTTTTTAAATTATACATTGTTTGTTACTTACCTTAGATACATCATCTATGCATTCTTTCATATAAAATGGCTTAATAACTTTTGGCCAGTTAATAACGAACACTGGTATCCCGTCGTTATGTTGTACTAAAAACAGTTCGTGCTCTTTCGATAATGCCTCTCCATACTTTATAGGTTGTTGCAATCTATTTGCGTGATTATTTAACACATTGAAAGCATCTTCGTACGTTAAATGTGCAAATGTTTTGTTCAACCACTGTGGTTCTGGAGCATTGATTGCACGCAAATCTGAGGCTCCTTTTTCAATCATTCGCTCGATAACCTGTTTCACTAAAAGTTCAACTTCCTCCATCAATTCTTCGATTCGTGTAATAAACGCTATCTCCACCTCTAACATGTAAAACTCTGATAAATGCAATCTTGATTTTGAATTTTCCGCCCTGAATGTAGGTCCAAAAGTGTACACTTTTGTGAGAGCTCTGAAAAAGTTCTAACAATACATTGCATCCTATAATTTAGCGACAACTACAAAAATAGGTATGATAGATACATCATTGACAATGTTCAGCAAAGAATTTAAATCACCTTGCTACTGCCTCCAAATGCAACTGTCCAGAGACAGCGAGGAAGGCAATGGTGTCAAAGTAAATCTCATCTTCTGATTGACCTTTCTTCTTCATACTTTTTAAAATCTCTTTGGATTGTGGTTTGACGAGAAACACCTCACCCGCGCCTTCGCAATCGTTAGATGTCAACATCGGTGTGTGTACACTAAGAAACCCCCTATCTCTCAAATGATCAGTGATCATTGTAGTGGCAAGATCGCGTAGTCTTAACAAGCTAGAGAAGCCTCGCGTTCTCGGCCTCAAATATAAATACTGTCTGATATACTCCGGATCGTATGTCTTTCTCGGTGCGAAAGGATATCCATCCTCCAAGACATTGCACGTGCCGATCACGTGTACCTCAGTCGCGCGTAGCTCAGTTTTACCGTTGGGAGCCAGGAATAGCTCTCCTTCCGCTCTGATGCTACTCCCGTAACGTAAATTGTCGGGTTTAATCACCTTCGGCATAACAACTTGCAACATTTCGCATGTTGATCCATCGGAAATGTCAACAAAGACTGCATCCTTCATCTTTCGCAGCGCGCGTACCCATCCCTAAGCATGGAGAGAGATGAATATACATCTGTGAGTATAATCAAGATTAAACCGGTTGCTTTCTATTGTAAAATTTGCGAGTTGTGGACGCAACAACGTAAGCGTCGCCACGAGCCAACGTTTATAATTTCAACGCGCTCAAGATTCTATTATTTTTGTCAAATCCGTGAATGTGTGACTATAGGAGTATAGGACATAAGGACAGCTATAGACAGCAATCCAGAACTTTTTTTTTTTATTAATTATGCAATATCATTCGAAATATCGCAGACATGTAAAAAGGACGACTGGGACCCTGGAAGGCGCGAAGCGAGAGCTTTCCAGACACCTCTCGGACGTCCCTTGAAGGGTTTTCGTGTTCCGCGATGTGAAAATAAAAAAGCGCGTAATAGAGCACGTCTAACCTGTACTTTAGCAGGCTTCCCAATCGCCTCTTTCGACGTTGTATCTAAAATTGACGAGCATTTGTGTACACCACACTTGACGATGTCTGTCTTAAGCGGGTGCAGCCTCCCAATATACCTCGAAAGCATTTCCGAGGACGGCCCGACTTCCAACAACTGTATATCCCTGGAAAAAATGCCTACTTGCACGAGAAAGTTCAAAATGGAGTCGTATATCAGGATGGTCAGGATTGCGCGCGAGTGAACTGTGGTACGAGCGCGGGCCGCGGAGCGAGGTGAATAATGCCGCATCTTTATTGCCGCTACATCCCAATGAGAACGATACGTGATTTGACCTATTCTAGATGAGACAAATCGGCAGCCAAATCCGTATTTGTATTAATTTAAGATTAATTAAAATAAATATGTTGTTTATATTCTTCAATATTATATCTTTAATCAGTTGTCAAGGCCAAGGCCTGGTTTCACCATCTCCGATCAGCTTTAATCGATTAATTAAGTGTCAGCTGTGATTGGTCAATTTTGCTTAACGATAAATGGTATTGGTCGGTTCCAATGGAATAATCAATCTATCGAGCTTTCGTGGGACTCCGTCTATGGTAAATACTTCGTCTACCTCGCAATGCATTAGACGATTAGACTATTAGAGGCTTTATACAATAAGCGAATAAATCATTAGTGATATATCAGAAGATAGAAGTAGACTTAAATAGACCAATCATAGTCGAATGTAAGAATAATAATCGACTATGATTGGCTAATTTCTACCTTCTGACTTCTCATTTATTATTTTTATAGTTTATTGTAGAAAGTTTAGAAAGCCTCTTACATGAATTAATTCATGTTGTGAAATATCAACTTTAAGATTAATAATTAAGATGTCAGTTTTAATTCGAGTATAAAAAGATCTTGGGACAGAGCTATTACTTTGGATAGTACTTCTAAAGTTAGCAGAATAATCAAAACGATAAGTTTTAATTTGATTTCTTTATAATATAGCGTTTTCTCTCTCTTTTCCCTTCCCTCCCTTTTTTATAAATAAATTTTGAATATTTATTAGATATAATAGATAATAAAAATTTATTTTGTTTATATCCTCAAATAAGAAAAATATCAATTATTTCTTACAGTATCAGTTTTGCAATAAGGAGTAGGGTAACTCCGGTATATACGCCGCGCTGGGATTTACGCCGCAGAAATCAGAAAAAATAGAAGGAGTGGGGGTAATTTTCTCGCAACTACTCTGTTATATACCTTTATGTTATATTAGTATTGAGTTATAATTTCAGCTTCTTACTGTTAATATTAATGAAATTATTGTGAGTTGAATCGATTTGTCACTATGTGTGTGTAACAAGTAGCATCATCATAAATTATAATCTACATAAAATGATTACTGTAAGGCGTGTAAAAGACCTAGTGGTTATTTCGTGATACATACGTGTAGAGGAATAGTAAAGCATGTTGTATAGAGAGCAAAATACAAGTGCTTTGCTTTCGTATTCTTTGTTTAGTTTGTTGAAACCCTTGCATTTTTGCCATATATCCCACCCATTATCTGTTTATAGCAAAAATGCAAGATTTCAAAAAGTTTATTTTTTAATACGAAAACTAAATATTTCGGATTTCTAATATTTTTTTCATAATAGTAAACAGTACAAAGTTTTTACTTATATAGTTTGTTTATTTTAAATATAGTAAATAATACTTAATAAATTAAGTTTTTGATAGATGCGGCGTATATACCGGAATTACCCTATACAATAAATACTGATAAGAGAATGATAAAATAATATAATTCCGAAAGCATCCAATTTAATGATAAATATCTAAATTATGAGAAATTATTACAATATTATTCATATGCCATATCTTGAATATAGCGGAATATTGTATATAAATTTAAATTATTTAGTGTTTTTAATCTTAAAATCTATTTGTGTATTTTAAAATTAAAAAAAAAATTATAAAATTCCATTTTAGAGACTTATGGACGTAGCTATATTTAAGAGAATTATAGGGATAAGTATAGACAAGTTCCATATTTTGAAATTGGGAAAAAACAGGCTTCTCTCGTATTCCACTTTAGGCGTATCTAGTTCTCAGCTAAATCTAGTTTAGATTTGATGGATTCTATTTAGTTCAATAAATACAAAACCTAGGGAATCTGTTTATCCCATTAAGTTCAAAACAGTCCTTTTTTATTTAAAATACGGAGTTTGTTCAATTTTGAATTCACAATAATACAGAACTTGTTTAATTCCAATTTCAGAGTCTGTTTAGTCCAATATGAGTCAGAATACGAGTCTATTTAATATCGAATTCGGAATATAAGTCATTCAGTCATTCATGCCATTAATATAGTTTCATTAAATTCCATCACAAATGAAACGCACAAACCATTTTATATTTTAGAGAAAAAATACGTTTTTACATAATGCTTAGGGAATGAATAACTCTAAAGCTTATAAGCTTTCATTCAAGTGCTAATTTTTACATTATTTGTATCCAATCAATCAATTTCATATTTTTTGAAGATTGTACGTGTATCTTCTATATTATTTATATATATTGATGTAATATATATTTGTATAATATAAACTTATTTTTATTATGTCTATCTTGTGTACTCTTTTGATCTATAGGCAGATATTAGTAAGGCCCAGTTCCACAACTCACGGTTAATTCTTAACCGAGATTTAACATGTTTCTCATCTCTTTCCAATACTAGAATTGGAAAGGGACAATGAATAAGTTAAACCTCGATCAAGAGTAACCGTGAGTTGTGGAATTCGGCCTAAGAATTTTTAGTTTTTAACAGCTTTTACTATTTATATATCAGACTTTATTTATTTATTAATTGATATCTTTGTAAACGGAAGCAATAGTAAATTAATATCTTATCAAAGATTACGGTACATCTCTACTTTCCTTTTACATTTAAAATAGGTGTAAATAGCATTTTATCACATCGTGATTAACGAAAGCAATCTAATAACAAATCTTTTAATGCAATCTAAAAAAATTGTCAATAGTATCTTCTGCTCTTTCATCTTCAGTCTTAGCAGCTAGACTTTCGAGGTCAGGAGTAACCGCCTCAGCAGTAATCGGATAAGATGCTGCTTCTTCTTGTCCTTCCTCGTTATCTATATCGCTAATAGGAAGCTGGAACAATATACAATATATTTAATATCGATCTGTGTGTTACTCATTTAGAGGAGAAATTTAAGTGAAAAAAAGAGGATATACTTTTTGATTTCCTGAAGATTCAGGTCTTGATTGATCGGCTTCCGCTAAGTCTTCGTTATAACCGGGTTTAGAAATAGAAGGGACCGCACTCGCACATTCAACTGGAGATGTTCCCTAAAAATATTAGAAATTATAATTTAGGTAAATAATTTCTCGCGTATTGTAATGTACTCCGTATCTCTTTGATATTATTATTTACCGTTATTTCCAAATGTTCTATTAACGGTATTTGAGACGAAACTGGAGATGAGGCAGTATCTACATGAGACATCTGAGACATCACAACCATTTTGAGCATAGCCGAATGATCGATCATAGATGCATTTTCCAAAGCAAAATCTGCATCCGAATCTTCGTCGCTAGATTGGTAACTTTCGCTCGGAGTTAAGTCAGGTGCTTCATTCTGCAAAGAATGTTAATTGATAGCTACAAAATTCAATATGCGAAGTGATACATATTATACATCTGCAAATTATGTACTAACCAATGGATTATTTAATGTTTGCTTGTCTTGCAAAGCGCGTAATGATCTTAACAAATGAGATCGCAATCGGTGGTCCTCGCTAATAGCTTTAATCTCTCTTAAAATAATTATTAAATAATCGGGTCGCCTCTTATTTACTGCGATGAGCGAACTGATTGCCTCTTTCAACTCTGAGCTGTTCATTGTAAAATAAAAAACAAATTTATATAAAAAGTTAATATGAAGACTATATGACAACCATATTTGATAAATTTCGAAGAAGATTCAAACCTTAAGTTATTAAAAAGATTATCATCGTTCGTTGCAGACGGTAATCGGAAAGAACTATGAGCTTCCTCCCAAAGATTGTCAACTTGTTGAGACATTTCATTTGTTATGATATTACTACGGATAGTAGTGTTTTCTCTGTCCTGTTGTTGTAAATTTGACGGTAATTGTAGGTTCAATGAATATTGCGTCTCTGCACCAGTTAATGGTAGAGATAAATTATCAGATCCTTGCTCTCGATTCCGCTCTTTTCTAAAATCAAAACACAAATAAAAGGTGTTACATAAAGAATGCTTCAATTATCAATTTAATCTTCTAATCGTGTTTAGAGGATTTAATATAATATACCGCAAAATTGATATTTTTGTTGACAATATTATCGTTTCTACGAAAACTTCTTAAAAAACTCAGGTCCAAAAAGACCCGAACACGGTTAGAAGGTTAATTAATTTTGTATTGCATACATTAGTGAACTGTTGACACTGATTCCACTTGTATTAGTTGTGTTTGCGGAACACGTTGAATTTGCTACAGCCATTGGAGAATCGGTCATTGTCTTCACATTTCCTGAGAGCAGATTTTGTCGGGAATAACTGGAAGTCGAAAAACATATATGTAATATTAAGACAATATATAGCATATATATTTTATGCAAAAATTCACAGACCATACCAAAATCAATTACCAATTATCAATCAAAAAGTTTCGTTACAAAACGACTTTAAAACGACGGAAAAGAATTTTATTTGAAACTGTAGTTAAATGGCAAGAAATTTCTGTGTTAAGACATTCATTGTCATGCATTAACATTTGTTATTGAAAAATTTATATTGATGATACCTATCCAATCTCATAAAATCCATTTACATACCTATGTATTACCTTCCGATGATTGTTTTCCTTACTTATTTTTGTTCGTATTAACCATCGGATTATGTAATTGAAATTATAATATAGGCTACATACGTGTTTAATACAATCTTAAACAAGGGTAATGATAAGTAAGAAGTATAAGACAGAAAATGTTGCAAAGGTAGATTGTGATGTTTATTACTAAATGAAACGTGATACATTAGATTTACAGAAAAATGGAAAACGAATGCAATCAATCTGATAACTATGAAATATTATGGACAAATATAGAAGTATGAAGTAAGTACAGAAAAAATACGGAATAGTAATTAGAAATTTTCTAATAATATAATTAATAATACAAACTATAATTAATAAAACAAACAATTATATTACAATAATATATTATTGTAATATAATTAATATTATACAATAATATGTTATTGTAATATAATTAATATTACAATAATAAATAATATTAAAATATGATATTATTAAATTTTCATTAATATTTCGTATTTATCTGTCTTCTTCTATTACAACAATTATATTGGAAATCAGATTTAATAATAAATACATTTTTTAGAAAAAAACATTTCTATACTGAAATAAAATTATGAAAGAATAAATATACGCAATGAAATGTTTTTTTCACAAATCTACCGTTTTACAATGCGCAAATAAATGAAATGATTTCATAAATCAAAACTAACGAGACACATATTCGTCAAGTTATGAGTTCAATCTCTTTACCTTCGAAAATTATCCCAGTAGTTGTTCGCTCTATTACCAGGAGGTACTTGATTGTTCAATTGTTGCTGCTGTTGCTGCTGCAAGTTAGAGCTAACTACTGGAGTATGCGATAACGCTGCTGAAGAATTAGGCAGCGACACGAGATTCGGTAAGGATGAACTGGGAGGTAAGGTCGTATCCAACGTATCACCGAGATTGTGGACGCTACGGCTCAGATTAGAGTGTTCCTCCTGAGTTTCAGCATTGTTGATGCGTTGCGGAGTCTGATTTTGTGATCGCAATTGTAGTTCAGCAATGGCAGCACGCATGGATTGTAATTCACGTTGCTGCGACCACAGAAGTTGACAGCACTGTTGCATTGTTGTGCCCATCATTTGCAACTGATGAGCTTGCGAACCCAATAATAATTGCCGATAATACTCAATCGTAGCTACAACAAAAGAAATATACCAACATTTTGCTCTTTTTCTTTTTAATTTTTAAAATATCTTTAAGATTATACTTTACCAGTTTGTCCTTGATTAATAGACGGAGGTGGTATAGGACAGGTCCATAAATTTCCAACAACTCCACCATTCTCGATAGCAGCGGGTGGACCAATATCCAATAAATTTTCTGACGTAGATACGCCGTCTACACTTTGCTCGTTAGAACCTCCTGCACCTATTAAAAATATGCATAATAACTGTTTGATCATCGTAACGCATAATAACAATGTTTACCTGCAGCGGCAGAAGATGGCCAGATATTTGCAGGTGTGCTGGTATGACTAGCTTGAGAACCAGAGCTCCTTTGACTGTTTTGATCTAATCCTTGAACATCCCGATTCATATTAGAAGGCTGTGTTGGTTCCTATTTATTTGAAAGAGATACTTATATAATTGCATATTTTCATAAAGAAGGTTAAAAGATATAACGTTTATAAACCTTTCTTATAAGATCTTCAAATTGATGTCTTTTTGCTTGCTTAGACTGAGTCTCCACATTAAAACTCTGCTTCTTTTCGTTTGCACTTAGAGGTATAAGTGCTGGAGGTGGGCGAGAGAATGGGCAGTTCGAAGAAGCAAGATGAGCAGTCGCGGATAATGGTTGTTTTAAGCGTTGCAATTTGGCTCGTGTACTTTGTAGCAAGGTTGATTGTTCTTTAAGCTCTGATGTCAGCGTCTAGAAAATAAACAAAGAGTGCTCTATAATGTACATCATGTTAAAATATTACGAGATTGTTGACATTACCCGTATATCTGAGATGTTAGACTCCAAACTTCGATGTTTTGTATGATTGACGTCATTGCTTCGATTTTCAAATGATATGTTTGTTATGTCCTCGGTAATTCCATTCATTGCACTTTCATCGTGCGTATCAATATCTTGCTCGGGATCGGAAAAAAAGTCAATAGAATCACGAATTTTCGTACCGTTATTTTCCTCCATTAAAGCCTTTACATGTGCAAGTTGTGCTTTCATCGCTTCCAATTCCGCGGTTTTATCCTTTATTGTATTTCTCGAACCTTCTGAGCTCTGAACAATTAACACAAATCCGAGATTAACAAAAAAAGAACGACAAATATAACTTACACAAAAATCATAAGAAATAATAAGAAATCTCACAAATAGGGATCTTAAGCCGTGTATACACCTAGCGAACGAACTCCAAACAAACAGTGAACGTAAAAGTTTATATTATTGTTTGTTAATAAAAGTCGTACAAGTTTAATTGCTACGACCATCGAATCTAATCGAATACTAATACGAATTTGGTACAATCAAGAAAAAGGATAACTGCTCACAAACACAAACACAAATGTCCGAACATTCACGGTTGATATTGTTCGCTGGATATATACGTGAGTTGTTACCATGAGCAAGTCATGATAAGCAACGATAAAATCAGAAAAGTTCAGTAATGATAAAATGTTTTTAAAATATCCACTGTCGTATCGCGCAGAATCGTTAATAAATTGAAAATTATACGAGTGACAGACATCAATATACCTTTTCCTTTAAAGTGGAATACAATTAGTTATAAACATTAAAAAGAATAAAAGTGAATATGATATTATACATATACAAAATATTATTATGGAATAAATTTCATATTTGTGCAAAGTATGTATGTTGTGAATATGTATTGTATGAAAATTAAGACTAACACAACTGCCTCTGTCGGACGTCTCTATGGCTTGTAATTCCGCTACAAGATGATCCATTTGTTTCTTCTTTGTCTGTAGTTGTGCCAGTTTGCCTCTCAATACTGCCGTTTCTGACTCAAGTTGCTCGACATTAGCAGGACTCGGCAGGGACGCACGGTTGTCTTCCCAGGTAGCAGAATTAGGCGTACTCTGATTCTCTCGTTGCAAAAGCACTTGTTGTGCTTGACGCGCCTTGTCCAATCTTTCTCTGACACACATCTGCATATCCGCTAAGCTAGCTTGCTGCTCTTGCAACTGCGCAAGTTTGTTCTGATATTCTTCCATATTTCTTCGTAATTGCATCTCTCTGCTAGCATCGCCGCATTCATCTATGTCTTCTCTTTCGCCATTCTGCGTGTGCATAAAATAAGATATTTAGTTTTACAAAATCAATCTATGTCTCGATAAAACATTAAAGGTTAATAACCTCGTCAGAGATTCCATTATTATGATACTGCTCTAATAATTTGGAGAGTTTTGTCTCACTGTCGTGAAGATCGTCCACCATTCTACTTAACTTTTCGCTCTGAGCTTGTGCTCGCTATAAGATATAATTATAATATGAAAAAATAATTTAAACACAATTTTCTATATAAAATATTTACTATACTATTGTGTATGAATAATACTCACAGGATCAGAGGATTGATCAAGAGAGTCTATCATTGTTGCAGTGACTCTGATGTAATCTCTGATCTGATTTAAGCGACTTTCCACTTGACTTCTCTCGGGCTTCAAAATAATAAAGCATTATAATTATAAAAAATTATATAATTACAATCAAATTAAAATTATAGAAACTATAATTAAAAATAGAAATATTCAGATACAATGAATATAACAGTACCATTTTATTCACATTGGAGGGCTTTGTTCCCTGTAATTGTGATGGTGATTGAGTTCTGGGATCAGTAAATGGTATCATTTTTATCCAAGGTGTACAGTCTTCTATACTGTAATTACACTGTCTCGTTGAGTTGTGCGATGCTACGACAAGTAAAATTACAAATTATATACATATAACAGAAAAGATAGAATTATGTATTAATATATTTACCAAAGTCAGATAAGTCTTGATACGTTGTAAAGTATGAAGAAGGCAATTGCGAGGAGGCTGATCTCGTGTTGCTGTTCTTAGCTTCTCTTGATACTCTTGATTCACGATCGTACTCACTTGCTACTACTTGCCAATCTAGTTGAAACTAATGTACAAATTTTCTTTTCAGATAATGATTAAGCTATTGCAAACGTGGAACAGAAATAAGCTTATGGGTGTACTGGGAGAAATACTCGTAGCTCTACTGCAGATTCACCTCCGTGAATATGTATTCTTAGAGTAAGAAACACCCCACTATTCTGCAGTCTATTAATAGAACGAATTCGACACTGCTCAAAGCAGCTTAATAGCGTATATCCGTCAGGGTAAACTTGGGGCGTCTTCTCTCACTAAATATCATTCCACTTGGAATACAACTTATTTATAAAATCATTCCCTCTTTTTTAAATCTCTACTACAACCATTTTCTCATCATTACATTTTCTCTTCAGCAACTAAATATTTTTAACAATAAAAATTATACAAAATAAAGCTCAAATGATCAATGTGGTTAATAAAATTTTCTTTTCTTTAACCAGCAAAAATAATACAAAAATGCATACATAATACAATATTCTATTGTTTTTTCTCAGTATGGATTACATATCAGTACGGATCTCTCTTTTAATCTACTTGAAAACAAGGAAAGCAGGGCAAAACCCTGTAATGAGCAAGATTCTCGCTGGATTTACCAAGTTGTTAAAATGTTGCGGGTGGCCGTGATAAACCGAACGGTTTTGCTGATTAGCGGCGGACCGCTCCCGGTTCCTGTCGCTCCTCCGATTGCTCTTCGGCAGGGTGCCCGTGTTGCGGGGGCCTCCACCCCCGCCCCCTCCGTTGACACCGGGCGACATCGCCGTTCGCCTCGCACAAGGAGCTCTCTCGAGACCGTGAGGTTATTGACTGACTACGCAGCTTAACCTCACAGCTGGATGAAACCTGGTGAAACCGCACGAGAACGGACGTGAGACACTCGCGTAGTGAGTGGAAGACACGAGCGAGGATTCTCGATGGAGAGGAGCACGGGAAGATTGGAAATGCAACGAGGACGTGATTCTCAACTTCGATGACGCGAAATCGCGTCCGGTTGGTCTTACGTCAAAATACTTGGCAGGCGGCGCCGAAAGAATCGGGAATGCTATAAATAGAACGCGCGTACATCGACGTGACTCGCTACGATGATTGCAAATCTCAATATCGACGCATCGGTCGTATCCCTGACAACGATCAGTGCGTTTGGGTACGTTTCCCTTGGTTTCCTTAATACGCCGATACTGCGGCCATTTTTAAATATCCCTTGACGTTGTTTGTAGGGGATGACTTCGATCAAACTTCGATTAAGTTAATCGGCAATTAACTCGTCAAATAATACCTGTACCGCTTTCTCAACGTGGATAGAATTAGTTTTTTGTTAATTTTTGTAAATAGGCATTTTTTAAATAATTTAAGAGTTTGATGTTAATTGTCTTTCCGAATTAAGAATGATCTCATTAAAGTGTTGAGACGTTTGCGAGTTTTTTTATGTTATATATGTTTACATTTATGTATTATATTTATACTTGTATCATCAATATATAACTAACTAGTATTAAAAATAGAAACATGTATGTGTGTATGATAGCCTAGCGTTAAAAATAAAATAATAATAGTAATAGCATTGTTATTATAATAGTATATAATAATAGCATTTATCATTCAGCTCAGCTCACTAGATTCTTATTGTACATTTTAATTTTTTATTGTAAATATATATACGAACAAAATTAGATCGGAGACAGTGCATTATTATTGCAATACATTATTAAAAACGATTTGCTTTAGGCAGTTCTGTCGATTAAATTATGTTTATTTCTAAATGTTGTAGTTTAATTTTAATCTCGGTTTAATATATATAACTCGATTAATTCTTAAAATTAGAAAAAGATTAAATAGAGAGAGAGAGAGAGAGAGAGAGAGAGAGAAAAAGTTGAGTTAAAATTTAATCTACAGTGAAATGGACGTTAATCGATTAAATTAATAAATTGGAGTCTGATCGAAATCGTCCACAGATCTAATATGAACTATATGTCCATTTCTCTATCAATAATGTAAATCAAGGCCGTTGTTCTGATAGGTACAATCGTCACAAATGTTGCACGTCGTTCTATTATCTTTATTTATTAAATGCCAAGAAAGATAGAATAACATTTGTATCGACTATGTTTCTCTGTAAAACTAACTTTAATCTTGGTTTAATTTACTCTTTATTTTTTTCTAAGAACTCTAAAGAAAAATAAAAAAGTAGATTGAATCGAATAAATTAAAGTCAATGAATATAAAATATATTTATTCACTTCAGTGTATTTAAATCAAAATTAACATACATTGGTGGTGGAAATGGATATTAGTATGTCATGAAATGTGAAGGAATTTAAAGAAAACAGGAGAAATCGCAATGTTAATAAATTATTGCTGATGCAAGGTGAGTTATATATGTATATTAATATTACTTAATAATTATATTGTGACTAATTAAAAATATTAAAAATAATAATAATAAAGTATACGAGTAATAAGAGCGTTAATATAACGCAGAAATTGGTGCGCAAATTCATATAAAATTCATATAATATTCATATAATATATTAATCTATCATGAGTGTCGATACAAATTTCTTGGACGTTTCGGTTTGCTTCAAACTATCATCAGTAAGTTGTGAATTTGAGGATGAACATATTATTTATACTCATCCTCGGTCTCATTTAAAACATATTTCCAACATTTGTGCGGACTGAATTTTTATAATGACATCGATGAAAATTATTCACAACTTGCTGATGATGATTTGAAGTAAATCGAAACGTCCAAGAAATTTATATCGACACTCATGGTAGATTAATATATTATATAAATTTTATATGAATTTGCGCACCAATTTCCACGCTGTATTAACGCTCTCATTGTTCATATATTTTATTATTATTTTTTTTTATTTTGAGAGCCCTATTATTTAAATTTTGTATAAAAATATTAAAGAAACTTTTATAATAATAAGAAATAAAAGAGAGAGAAAAGAAAACAATCTAAAAACTTTTATATATAATAATGTTCATAAAGACTTTCGTATATATAATAATGTTTGAATTTTTTAATTTATAATCTTATAAAATTAGCATGTTATTTTCGGAACTTTGATGTAGTTTCGGTTCCTTTTTAAGAAATTCCAAAGTTTCTTTACGCTAAGACCAATTAAGACGTTTCGAAAAAAGTTCTGGCGATCAGATTTTAAAAATAGAAACTGAGGATGTCGAAGATGCCGTTTCACATTTCCGTCGTAGGAACAAATTGGATTTTATTTCGATTTAAGTCGAATTACATGAATTATATTACGCTATATAACTAATATAATTTAATTGTATACATGATAAATTATATTATAAAATTATGCAAAATTTTCACAAGACACGTAGGCTGTATAAAATTTCCAAGAATTTGAAGAACTTTCATCCGCTGCCGCTAAAGAAAATCATTGAACTTATCATTTGTCGATCTTGGCTACACCTGGAGCTGATTCGAAACAGAGTACAAATCACACGTATATATATGAGGGTTTTTTTTTTTAATTAAAAATAAACATACAAGAGTCTGAATTATTCCCAGATGGCTATCACGATGGTTCGACGATCGATAGCTGCTGCTACCTGGCGCACGCAAAGAGGACCCCGGCATCGGTCGACGGCGCAGCGCGCGAGGAGGCGACGATGCGTTTCCCGCCTGTGGCATCCACGAGGAGTTAATAATAAATGGACGCGTCCCTCGCGGTGCTTTACAGGCGTCTTTACAGCGTGGTATATCTAGTCCACGTCGGGTCATCATCAACGCCTACGACGAGCGGCGCGCGGCCGTGCCTCGTGAGCGGCGCTCGCTCGCAACCATCGCAACTCGCGCGACTCTCGCCGACTCTCGAGTCTCGCGTGTTAGGAAACAGTTCGCTCGCGGATCGCGGCTTGGATAATCGTGGAGGCTACGGAGAGTCGCATCGCGTCCCGTGGGCGAAATTTGAACGAGAAAAAGAAAAGAAAAGACACGACGAGGAACATCTTCCTGTCAACGCGTTCTCGTTCGTCCCTTTGTCTTTCTCTTTGTCCCCGTCATCGTCATCCTCATCATCCTCATTCCCATCTGTCATCCATCTGTCAATTGGACGCGTGTTCCCCCCATGCGGCCGCGAGGCAGCGGCCCGTGCGTTCGCGCCCGCGTTCGCGTGCGGCGTGCGTACGAGTATCGTGCGTGGCTGCGTGCGTGACGACGACGGCGACGACGACGGGCCACGCTTCCTTGGTGTACGCGCGGATTTATCTCTCGACAAGCGGTGAAATGCCGACAAGCTGGCGGCACGCGTGCGACGGCATAGGCAAATGCGGACACGCGACCACGCACAGGTAAGTGTGTTTGCTTTCTCTCTCTCTCTCTCCCTCCCTCTCACTTTCTCTATCTGCTTTCCCCATAGTGTGTTCGCACACTGCGACAGGGTTTGAGGTTAGAACGCGGGAGGTGGGAGATGTCAAACACAGGGCGAAGGGCGGCCCATGTAGGGATAGTCGAAAAGGTAACTCCGATTGAACTTCGATCAACTTGATTGATGATTAATGTCTATTTCTGCCAATATATGTGACGAACTTTAATCTCGGGTTAACTTATTTTTTTTTTTATTTTCTTATAGTTTTCTAAGAATTAGAAGAAGATAAAGAATTAATTAATTCGAGATTAAATTAAGTAAATCTACATTGGTAGAAAGTAGGCCTAACTTGTCAAACGATGTCTGTATTATTTCATCAATCTAGATGGAATTGTCAATTTTTTATTGCCTGATATGTAGAAAAAAGATTAGATCGTGGATTACGATAATGAAAATTTTATGGACAGTCGATTGAACTTGCTGGTCGAATTAATTCTCGATTAAGTTAATCACAGTCTTTGATCGAAGTCGCCCTAAATCAGCGACAGGTCTAAAGCCGTCATGGCCTTGATGCGAATGAGGCGATTTCCTTTCCCTTTGCGAAGCAACGAACATGTTTCTTAAGGCCTGTATCAGAAATTGCATTGGAATTAAATTGAGAATTGTAAGTTGAAGATTAGAATTCTCAATCACAATCAGAGAAACACGGATTAAAATTAGAATTATTTAATTTGTTAAATCTGCAATTATTAAAATTATTAAAAAATTATAATCATATTTTTTTCTGATTTACAATCCTCAATTTCTATTGTGTAATCTGGCACGAGGTTAAGTACAATTTTTAAATCACAAGCTTTTAAACTACGGTTTATTTGGATAACTGTTATTTTCCGGGCATTGTGATAATGTGGTCCCGTTACGGAATCATGTTGCTTTTTTGCCGTAGAGGAAGAATACGCCAGCAAATAAATACTAGCTTTGCTAAATATTTATTTGTTATCCTTGACATTTTCCCCACGCTCCAAGACGGCTTGTGAGTGTCTGAAGGCATCAGAATAGATCTCGTTATTCTGGCACGATACGGAGAACGATCCTTCGCAGTAAGAAATGCGTTTCTTTGCTTCCTTTTTCATAACATTAAGGTTCGTCAACTATACGTGGTGTTGTCTCTTGATTACTGCGCGCGTCACTGGCAGGTGAAAGTTGAGTGAAAGGTTTTCAGTCGACTCACATTTTATCTTAGAATTCTAATAATAATAAATTGAAAAGAATTTTCCAAGAACTCTTAATGTTTAAAACTTTTGTCTTTTTCTAATTCTAAAAATTATAAAAAATAAAGAATAAATTAAACCAAGATTAAAATTAATCTGTATTGATATAAATGAACATTAGGACGACTTCAATCGAACTCCGGTTAATATTAATTCGGAAATAAAATGCACACGCAGTGAAAAGAGCATAATAATTAGCTTTTATAATAATTAGTTTAGTAAAAACATTTGGTAATTTTCGATGATGACACTCTTATGTTTATTTCTATCAACGTAGATTAATTTTAATATTAGGTGCGTTCGGGGAGACACTATTAGCGCTATTTATGTCATTCTATCCTTATTTTACGTCTAATAAACAACGAAGATAGAATGACTGAAGTAGCGTTAATAGCTTCTCCCCGAACGCACCAATTGACTTAAACTTATTTTTTATGCTTTTCTAGTTTTAAAATTAGAAAAAATAAAGAGTAATACTTTCCAAGAATTCTTACATGTAACGTTATTCAGGAATGAAATGCACACACAAGAAAAGAGCATAATAATTAGCCTAGTTTGACAGAAACGCTTGGTAATGCTACTCTTATGTTTATTTATATCAATGTAGATTGATTTTTCTTGACTTACTTTTTACTTTTTTTTATTTTAAAAATTAGAAAAAATAAAGAGTAAATTAAACCGAGATTAAAATTAATTTATTTGATAGAAATGGACATTAGAACGACTTAAATCGAACTCTGATTAATTTAGTCGGCGATTAACTCAATCGACAGAACGCTTGGCGTTATAATTTCTAACAGTATACTTTGTAATTAAAATAGCAGCAAGAATTAATAGTTCTATTCATATTGCTAAAAACACTATGGATGTCACTTAATGAATTAATTGGAGTTTGATCAAAGCTCTTTAGAGGTGATCTCTAATTCTTTTTGATTATTGCTCGTAAACGGCGAAAATACGCGACGTTTCCTTGCGTGACTGCATGCATTTAACAGTTAGTTTCGCAATGACAATTGAATTGTCTCGCGAAAACCTCGGACGATAAATTTATCGGATGCATTCAGCATTGACGCGAATAAGAGTACACAGAAGAGAAGAGATACTCTATCGCGACGTGTCCTGCCGGCGATTTTGCATTCGCCGGGATGCATTTCTGGAATTTTCAAAGCGCAAGCGACAACTGGCTACTTGTTGCATAATGCATCGATTTCTCTGACCTGGCCGGGCGACACCGTTGCGGCGTCTTTGTGCAGCTCGTGGTGCACCAACACAGCACGGACATTCTTAAATTTGATGCGATAGCGATGCTTTACTTCGGGCGTGAGTATTGATCCTAACTTCCGCCGAAATCGAGCATCCTGGCCAACACCGATTCGCGTGACACACGAGGGGTTAAATTTCCGGCAAAATTGGTGAATGTCTCGTAAATGTCTCGCAATTATTACGAGAGACACCTCAAATTCACTGCCTCAGTTGTAGGCAATGTCTTTGTTCGTTGTGAATGTCATTAGATTTTGTTTTTTGAATGAAGGCAAACGACAGTTTCACTCGTGCAAATAATACTGTGAGAAAAGTGTTTGATATGATATAATATATAATATTTGATATGATAATATAATATAGTTGATTATAATATAATACGATATAATATAATATAATTGCATGGTGAAATAACAGGGTTAGCAAAAGTCCACATTTTTTGGATAAAGTCCATGCCAGTGGTAAAAACCGGTATTTTCCGGAAAAAAACCGGCAAAAAAACCTGGTCTTTTCTATTAAAAATAATCAAATAAATAGATTTGATTATTTTGAGTAAAAATACATTAAGAGGGAGACATAAGGGCCCTGTATGGGCTTGCTTTGAATCTTGTACAGTTGACAACATTATTAAGCAGAAATTGCTTGTGGAACATTAGTTAGTGGAAAAGCTCCACGACTGAAACAACATCTTCAAAAGTGTAGTAAGTTTGAAAAGAACGATGATGATAATTCAAATAAAAGTGAATCAGACAGGAAGAGTGAAATGACTAAATCAAGTAAAAGAAGAGAGATGCATCGATACCGAATCACCTTCATGTTCTTATATTTTAAAGCAGCAGTTTTATAGTTTTTACCAG
>NW_017296732.1:90900-116077 GCF_001594075.2 Trachymyrmex cornetzi | reverse complement strand
GATCGATAAAATAACAGCCGCCGTGTGTTAAATCCGGAACGCGACTTATGCCATATACTGCCTCATGTGTGGAATTAATTTCCGTGAAAAGGATTGTACGGATTATTTCTTTATCAACAGAGCCAAGATAATACCCGATTGGCGCCACAAAAAATTAATCAGACGGTATCATATATCTCGAGATAGTCACGAGTGCTTCGTTCATGATCGTATAAGTTCTATCGATCTGTTCTAGACGAGAGAGATTAACACTATCATTCTTCCTAGTACCGCTATCTCGAGATCTTTCTTGTTTTCTTGTTATTTGTAATACTGTCACGTAAGATTAGAAACTTAATTAATGCTTTCAGAAATCGTCCGGTGTCACCGGTTTCTTACCGGAAGTAGCTTGAGAATTTTCGACGCTTTTATTTGCTTTATTTCGTCGCCCGTTAAATATTTGGTAAATTAATTTGTCTGTATTAGAGACCCTCCAATAAAAGTCTGGACACGAAGTGCAGTTTTGTATGCAGGGTATAGTTTCAACAAAAATCTACGAAAGAAGAACATACATTTTCTATTTTTTTTTTCAAACTTTCCTATCTTTTTTTATCTATTTCTCTCTCTCTCTCTCTCTCTCTCTCTCTTTCTCTCTCTGGAATTGTTAAAACATAGTGGATTAATCAAAAGTGGCTTTCTCATATCCAGACTTTTATTAGAGGGTCTCTAGTTGTTTATATATACTACTTTGATTTATGAGACAAGAGATGACACAATAATGCAACACTGTAAATCGTTATATCCTTGTTGTTTGCCGATGTTAAACAAAAATGATATGATCACTGTGTCACACTGTGTTGCTTGCTGGAAAGCATCGTATATATCTCGCTCTGTGTCTCGATTTCATACCTTGATTTCGCTGAATGATTACATGTTATCTTGATTGTGCGTAGGTATATGATCCAATCCTATACGTAGTAGACTCAGAAAGCAGAAATTCCCTCTATTCTAATTAAAATGTCCCATATATACGCTCGTAGCAATTAGCTGACTGCTAGGCTATTGAATTAATTAGCATTTCCTCTTTGTTACCCTGTCTGTGGGATATTTTTAATATCCAGATCTCGTGCGACAAGGGTGGAACCTCTTTTCATTGCGTGAGTCAAACATCAACCAAGCTTTTCATTCTCTACGTTCCAATTTTGTCGGTTTATTTTTGTGAAGAATGGGAGCGGCCGATATAATATGTTCTACGAATTTAAGCCGATGTCACGATTGTGATCTCTGTATATTATTTCTCCCTCGTGACAAATTTAGGTAGAAAAACTAAAAAGTAATTGAAGTATTCAATCAATGGGAAATAAACGCGAGCGAATTAACTCTTCCTGGAAAGCAAAGCATAAAAAAATCTGAATAAAAATACCTTTATCATTAATTAAAAATACTTTTATTATACTTTCTTTAGTTATTTCATTTATCTATATAATGGTCTATTTTAATTATTGATTATTACATTTTTCAATGGAGAATAACGTTGAGTATTCCCTGACTAACGCAGTTTAAAATTAACTATCCTCAATTATTTTCTCGATCGAACATATGTCACGAGTAACAAGTGGCATCCGGCACTGTCTTACGGTGCTTTAAATTCAATTTCCTGCGGATGAACTATTCAATGTTTACTGAATTAAATCCGGTTTTATTCACGACGCGGTATATCGCTCGGCAACCTGCCTCACGTGTTCAACCCTGTGTTCCCGGGTAATTCCAATTTGTTTAAGTTGGCAATTGAAATGTTTTGCGAGTGCCAACTTCAGAAGTACGCTTTATTGCAGGGCTCCCGATAAGAGCGGGATTAAAGTTAACTTAACCAAGTACACTTGCCGTTAAAAAAACGGGAGAATATGAGTCTAAAAAAGTCAATTTCTCGCGAAAAGTCTGTGAAGGTCTAGAATCACGAGCACGCGATTTCGAAATAAATTAACAGATATAAGTAGGTGAAATTCGTAGAGCGTTTTGATTGTATTATACATATAATTACCTTATTATTTTCATATACGATCGAATAACTGAATAGTTTCTGACTGCGTTAATCAGAAAATGCTCAATACATTGTTTTTCCATCGAAACTTAACGTAATACGTTTCGCAAATAAATTTTGAAGAAATTAATACAATCTTGATATAAGTATAAAGCATTTTGCTCCTATAAATTAACGTAAAGACGCTATATCTCACGAAAAATAAATTAAAAGACAGTTTTAAAAAATATTTATCAGAAATTGACTGTAGAACTTAACCGCTTCTGATAATCAATCGATGTTCATTTAATAGCTTTGCGTTCGGTTTTATCAATGTAAGATTAACTTTAATCTCTTAGTTCAATTTACTCTTTATCTTCTAATTCTAAGAATTAGAGAAAAAAGTAGACAGTAAATTAAATCGAGATTAAAATTAATTTTACAACATTGGTGGAACTAGACCTTTTAATCTCATGTAAATGATATCGTTCATTCTTCAATTTATATCACACAGAACGCAGTTCTTCCGCACATTCTTCCAAGAATAACACAGCTGCTAATCGTCGAGCCGGACGTATCCTGCTCAAGGAACACACTATGTCAAGAGAAAGTCAAAATTACTCTATTTTGACGTCATGAAAGTGAAAACAATGATTTTTTGTTGCAAAGTCGGACTGTTTATTGATCTTAAGAATCAAAATAAAGTCATTTTAACGTTTCGTTGACTTTTTGTGTGTTCTTTGGGTGATGTCAACAATTGCTTTTCATTAGCAGAGATGTAAACGATCAAAGATATAAACCAACGAGACAGGAAGACGATTGTGCGAACTTTGTGTGGTTTTACGGGGTGCGGCCGGCGCGCGGCGTCGCGGATACTTGACCCAAATGTACGATAAAAGCCTCCTCCCCGGCGAAACGTTAACGTGGAATGTTGAAAAGTCGCCCGGCGTGCACGCACGAATTTCGCCCGTGACGAGCGTCGTGCTGCAAGTTGGTGTCACGGGAGCCTCGAAGCCGTTGGATTTAGATTCGCGCGGACCGGCTCGGGAATAACGCGCGGTGGTAGTAAAGACGTGTTGCACGACGGCTGCGGTGGCGGCTTACATAATCGTCGACGGCGCAAGTTTCGTAAGTGTTTCTGCTGTCGTTTGTCACCGCGTGCATAAACCCGCTTTAATTGAGTCCCAAACAAAATCTGTGCTTCCCACCTCATCTTCGCTTTCGAGGGGGTAAACCACTAGCTGAAATATTGTCCCACAGATTACATGACATCATACACAGAAAAAAAGACTATTCTTAAATCAACCATAATATATTCATATATATAAGCAAAAATATTATAATCTTGCTTCAAAGATATCAATCTTGATTTGATTGAATTTGTATTGATATAAGATTTTTAATTGAGCAAGTCTTGAATTAAGTGCAAGGTAATACTTGCATCAAAACAAATTTAATCAAATCAAGATTGACATCTTTGAAGCAAGATTATAATATTTTTGCTTATATATATGAATATATTATGGTTGATTTAAGAATAGTCTTTTTTCTGTGTATGACTTCGTCTGATTACAAATAATTTTTTCACCACATATCAAATCATTTGGTAAAATATACAAATTTATTTAATATTATACAATGATTTATCGTGGTTGCATATGTAATTATCGGATTATACATAGAGATTTCATTTGAATTTTATAATGATTTCGAGGACTCTGTCCCACGATTATATTAAGTGGTTACCCCACTGAGAGAAAAGATTTTGTTATATGAACAAATCAAGGGAAAGCAAATGTAATATTTGTTAAAAAGCAGTCGATTTGTTACGATTGTAAATTAATTCGTCAATGTAACAAATAATCAATAGTATCGCTAGCAAATAAGAGGCTCATATATATAAAAATCGTAGACGGTTGCAGGGTCTCAAATCGTAAGAAATTGATTAATTCTAGTCAAGTATTCTCCCTATATTTGACTGTGCTTGATCGGTTTCTTACACCTTAAGACTCCACGATCATCTACGAATTCTATATAAACGAGCTAAAGTCTATCCAAAAGATAGGTTAGATTCTATGTAGTTTGTTTCTGTTACTAATAATTGATTGGTATAGCAGACTAGCAGCAATCACAACAACATAATTTGTTGTTACATATTTACCGATCACCGGTTAAAAGTACTAGTGGCTTGCTAAATTAACGAAATCCTTTCTCTCAGTGCCCCTCGTTCGCTTTTCCCATCCTCGCCTGGCACCGCTTCCGAGAAGCGAATTGTGCATGCTTTTCGTCATTGTCTTTGCTGTGAAAAGAGGATTCGTTTCAATCGTTTCAATCATTACGGAAGTAAGATCGATTTTGCCGGACGATCACACATTTTGCTGGATATAGATCTGAAACTTTTGTTGGATCTTGAAAATAGTTTTCTTGGAAATTCAAACTGGTTGTAAAATTTTTGCAGTATTGCTCATAATTTTTTAATTTCCATCATAATTATTTTCATTGTTCAACAATATTATTTTCATATCTGCATCTAGAATTTTTGATCTTTCACTCAAGCAATGGATGCGTTTATTCTCTTCGGCCAGATTTCTTTCATAATTATCTGCATGCATGTATATAAATCGAAAAAATCAAATATATTATTGTGATGCAAGATATTATATGCCTTTTCGGCGTCACTCTATACTTTTCTCATGAATTTACGAGAGAACCATATTATAGGTATTGTAAAATATACAGGGTTGGGTAGTAACTAGTTAAAACGTTAAAAGTTAAAAAAAAAAGTTAATAACTTTTAACTTAGTTATAATAATTTTAAATGCATTGATTTTTAACTTAATTTAGTTGCTTTTAAACTTTAATTTATTAACTTTTTTTAAATTAACAATTTTTTTATCTCTCTTAATGCTAATATATTTTTCTTTTAAAATCAAACATTAGAGAATTAATTTAGAAAAAGTTCAATGATTTTATGATGAGAGATCTATAATAAAAGCTGCACCATACGGCATTTTATTGACTCGTTAGGTTTTATCAATTCCCGCTTATATTTAAATCACACTAATTTTAGGTATCATAAACGTTATATTTCAGCAATATAAATATGAAGTGAGCCTTAGATGAAGAATTGTTGTAGAACAGTATGCATATCCATTCATTTTCTAAATTTTTACGTATATTTTTTGTAACAAATATCTAGTCGATGTAGTCGTAAACATGCATGAGCAGTCAGAAGTTAAAGAAAGTTAGATACAGGTTAAAGAAAAAGAAATAACGCAAACATATACCCTTCTCTCTCGCAAGATTTTTTTTAAAACGCCTTATATGGTGTGACTCTTATTATATATAAGTAACTTACATGTGACTATAAAATTAAATTTACCTAATAATCTATATTTGTACGTATTATTTAAAGTAATTTTATTTTAAGAAAAATTAGGAAATTCTGAGATCTCAAAAATAATTTTTTTTTAAATTATCTTTTTTTTAAACTTAAGTTAATTCAATCTTAACTTAACTCTTATTAAGTTAATTCTTTATTTCTTCAACTTTTAACTTAAGTTTATTAATTTTATAAGCCATTAACTTTAATTTAATTTAGTTTAAAAAAAACATGAACTTACCCAACCCTGAAAATATATCACAAAAAAAATAAACATATTATAACCAAATTTTTTTAATCGAAACATCAGATATTAAAGAATATAACGGTAATAAGCAAACGTCTTCTACATTGCGTATAGCAAACGTATGTATCTTTGTTAATAAAAATGTTAGAGCATATAAAGAAATTCAGAGATACCATAATGAGAATGACACTTATTTTTTTATTGTTCTTTTGTAATAATAAAAATTACTGCTAGATTGTGGTTGTAAATTCGCGGCGGGATCGTCCATATCCGAGTAACGATCATACTTGTCCTGAAGGAGTGACTCTTTACTCTGGACTAATTTCGCTCTACCAGCCCCTCTGATAATGGCAAAGGTCGTGCGGCCTCATTTTAAGGAAGGGTGTGGCGTTACGTGCTGGCTATCGATGGATTCGCGTCATTATCATTCGCAAACATATACACGTGCTCGGCACACACCTTCCCGTAATCAATGCTCGTACACGTTAAAATTGACAGCCGCGCCTTCGTGTCAGCATCCTGTTTGAGAGATTTTGTTCGATCCTATATAGCAGAAGAATTCGCTTATAAATAGAATATTTGAATTCCATGCAGATTATCAATAGTTGGAGCTACATATTGTATGTGAAAAAAATATTTGATTGGAAAAAAATATTACACACAAAATATACACTAAAAAAAAAAAAATTAAAAAAATTTTTTTTAATAGTTCTAAGTGAAAGTTTATTAAATGTAAACATATGTTTATTTGACACAAGAACCATTAATTTAATTTAACTATATCATTTCTTTATTTTAAGTAAATATTTATTTACTGGAAGTAAATGTTTAGTTAATGTACTATTCAAAGAAATATGTATTAAGATTTAATAAATTTTTTCAGTTAGTAGTTTTAACTAATTGCATAGTAAAATAATTATTAATAGTTAGGAGCTGATCCTGTTACTTTTAGCTGATGTTATTACTTTTATAATATTAGTAATTATAGTAGGAATTTTTAATTTAAACTAAAAAGCTTTCCTATTGTTGATTGATATAATTAGTAAATTAAGGAATTTTTTTTTGGTTCTTTAAAGTGTAACTTTTAATAATTTTATAAATTGACAACTTTGATTTTTTAATCTCTAAATTTGACATAATTTATAGAAATTAGGATTTTCGTGAGACATTAAAATGTTAAACTCAATTTTTTTTTAATGGAGAATGTTGAACTATCAATAGATGATAAATTTATTCTCAAATGACGACATGAGAGGAATAGATTGTGATTGCTGCGGTTCATTTTTACTAATACACGAAGCTACATAAAAATGAATTGATTCTTATGAAATTTATAATATTTGTAATTTGTGTGGCATAAAGTAATGTACGACACGGGACATATTTATAACAAACATTTTTTTAAATTTGTTTTTTTTACTGAAGATGACTTAATCTAAAATGGAAACGTTTATCGTTGTTTACATATGATTATTTAAATAGACAATTGCACTTAAAGCTTCATAATTATTTTATTACGCAATTATCCTAATTACAAATACACCGAGAAAAATTTCTGGTTGAAAATGAATGAACCAGAAGATTCTGATCATTATACCAATTAGAATTCCGATTATCTCAACTAGAATTATAATAGATTCAGATTATAATAGAAAATTCTGATTTGTTAATTTTTAACTAGAATTAATAACTCTTTTTCCCTTCAGTATACCAAACGCTTTTTTCTCAGTATGATTTGTGCGACAAATCGTAAAGGCATAAACAAGAACGCTCAATAATATGCGAGGATATCCCTCGTTGAATCGTTGCATTATGTTGAAAGAAAAAAAAAATCGTGGCATCCTGATTATTACGTCGCGTTTATCGTGTCACGCTATAATTACATCGACGTTTATTAGCGTCGTAGCGGAAGCGCGGGAGTGGTAATTTGTGATCGCGTTTGCCAGATAGCTCGCGATGAAGATAATTTCGTCTATACGCTGTCGCGCTGTTTTGCGCATCGACGAAGACGATATATGAAAAGTCACCACTCCAGGGAGTCGACATTTCCGATCACGACATTCGTAGCGGAGCGTGACTCTTTTCGAAAGGGAAAGGGCAATGATTTTAGTGATAACTTGCTCCTCAGGAAAGGGCATTTCTTTATAATACATCTGAGAACGGAGCGAAATGACGCACGGACCGCGCTTCGCTATCTCATTATCAACTCGATAAAATTCAATTATTCAATGTCTCTTTACTGCTGACGATCCTGGCGATCTATGATGACCTTGCCGCGGAGAAGCATCGTCGATAATATCGACCATTTTGCACTCCATCATCGCGCTTTTCCTCGCCGCATCGTGTTTGCTTTATTGATGAAGTCGCGTCTCTCTGGGAATTGTCGCGGGTCCTTGGGAAGCAGCACGTGTATCTAATTTTCCCTCTGTACTATTGTTACGATATTATATTTTAATAATGCGCACGCGCGCGGCGAAAATATTGTAAGTAGACGTAGACGATAATTTTCCATTTTAGAATTATGTCATTTGAAAGAATGATGACTTGAGATTTAATGAGATAATAAATCGAGACTATATTTAGGTGTGATATACATAAAGATGGTACGTAAGAAGTTTATTTACGAGATGTATAATAATAGCTTGAGCGTTTGTTTTATGTGTTAAAAAATTGTGAATAACGAAGCGCGCGACAAGAATAAATAGACGTAAATAATAATTTTTGATTTTAGAATTATGCAATTTGCAAGAATGATTACTTGAGATTTAACGAGATAATAAATTAGTGAGGCTATATTAGTGATATGCATGAAGCAATAGTGTGTAAGATTTATTTACGAGATAATATCTTCAGTGTTTGTTTAATTTATTAAAGATTTATGAATAGGAAGGATATAAAAGATTAATAAAATTGTACGATTTGGCAATCAATGAAATTATAAGCTTATCACATTGAAGGCTCACATCGCGATCGATGCTTCTATCAGACGGGTGTTACTAAAGTCGCGTTCAATCATGTAATAGAAATAATTAAGAACTCCGTGGTCTGACTCCGGAAATCGATGACTTGGAAATTAATCTTCTTTGAAATTCATTATTGACATCGTATAAATGTTGAACGTTCTGTTTTGGTCTACAGAATATTTTAGAATTTTTCGCACTTCTTCCTTTAAGCAAATAAAAACATATATTCTTTCCTTTGAAAAACTGAATGATACAAGCAGAGAATTAAATTTCAAAATTAAACTTTTTTTTAGGCGATAATAAAAAATTGAAAACTTTACTTAAGTAGCAATTAAAGTACACGAGTAGAAATAGAAAATTTATTATTTTAACTCTTGTGTTTGAAGATGATATATTGGTTTTTTTTTATTTCAATAGTGACAATTAATAAAAAATGTTAACTTTTTAGTTATTATTATGAGCTAGGTAAAAATTATCTATCAATCATCAAGAGTAAACTAATAATTTACAGTCTGTCCGTAACTTGTGACACTCTAAGGTCAGAGAGATTATAATACCTGTCAAGAGTAACACACTTTGAATTATGTGCAAATAAAAAGGAAAGTCTTCTATAAAGAATATTTAGAATGGATAGTTTTGGCGATCGAAGTGTGAGGAAGAAATTATTGTATTTTAAATTTAGTTATTTGATTATAAATAGATATAAACTGAAAATATTTCGAGTTATATCACTTTTGATGAATTATTCCGGATTTATCATAATTTTGTAAGATATTAAAATCGCCATAATTCAAAAGTTGTGAAACAAAAATGATAAAAATGACGTTTGTTTCTAAGAGTATGTTCTCTTTACCGATATTATTTGATCAAACAATAATTTTCTATTAGTTTAAAAAATAGTTTTCCCCCTTCTATAAAAAATTTAATTTTTTGAATTGTGTTACTTTCGATGCAAAGGAACGATATCTTTTTTGTGACACGAAGCAGAGTAATTAATTTTATTCTTTTTTTGAAAATTATACATTATAAGGGATGATTTTTTCTTCTTCTCTCTCCACCTAGTTGCCACAAGATGCGATCAGTGAAGGATGACCTTCCTAATCGAAGGCTTGCCTTGTCGAAGACGACTGCGGGAATCGTCGTGACAGTCTTGATAAAACCACACGAACGGACGGCCGGGCAAGCGCTATAGAAATCTTGATCTTATCAGGTCGAAACTTCGTGTCTTGCCTTATCGATCGTTTCGCTCACTCCTATTGGCCGTGTCTCGCGTATCACGTTCGATTTCTACAGTGACTTCTAGACGTTCCTCGGGGAAAAAACTGCTCCTAGCTACTGTTATTACCCCTATATTATTTCCATGATAAACGTTCGTCGTTTACAACGTAATTATTAATTTAAATATAATGACAACTCTTTTATATACTCAGAAATTCGCGATAAACTTTGATGTGTTGGTTTGTCAGTGCAGTTTTACTCGCAGCGTCGACAAGTGCATGCCGACACAGTGGCTTGTTTTTTAACTAAGTGATAACAAATGTGCCTTTTTTTCAAATTGTAATAGAAGCGCGTGTCTCTTATTTAGCTACTTGATAATTCTCCGCAAAAAAATATTTTTTTATTGAATATTTATCACAATTATGCGCTGCAGTTACTGATACTTGGATTTAAATGAACTTTAATAGACTTTAATGGACTTTAATAGATTATAGTTGAGTTCTTTCCAAGAGTTGCATTCCTACTGCAGATAAAACTGAAGTCCAAAGAAGAGTGCACACAACATTTTTCTTCCTTCAACTATTGTTCTTTAAAACTCCAAAAGAATTTAGAAAGTATCATTGATTTTACGACACGTAGGAAAAGTGCTTTAAGTGATAAATACCGATGTTTACAAAGTTTTCGGCAACAGCTTTATATAATGCTTTTTCAAAAGAATAAAGAAAGAGCTTTTATAAGATTTTTTTTTCTTTCTGCTGATGTAGAAAGTCTGACTACTTTCGTGTTTTTACTATTGGAGACGACAATCTTCATTGATTCGCGTACATTGTACCGATACGTTTATTCGAATAAAAATCTTCCATATTCACGAGCTTCTACAAGATAAAAGATAAAGCGGTTGATCGCGAGAGTTGTCGGAAATCTATTTTTCATATCTTCTTTATCTATCACTTTCACAATATATGATAACGAAGTGATTCGAGTGATAATTAACTAAAAGTCCTACATTTGTATACACATCTTAATATATTCGCACGTGTTGCTGCCAAGGTGTGCGATTTAATAAGACAGACATTGCGCGGCTTGCTTCATTCTGGCAAATTTCCCAGGCGATGAATTATTGGCCGAGTCGTTGATCAACGATAAGGCGGGGCAATAATAAGTACGACGAGACGTGGAATCGATCGAAGCTCAAAACGAGGCTCAAAAATAGGCCTCGGTTGACACGTTTAATAGTAGTGAGTATCATCGTGTGATTAGAATAATCTATAATCTGTCTCGTAGTAGCGAGTGATTCATTGTACTTGCTAACAGGTAATCGCTCACACGTGGATCTGTTAAGAATTTACGTAATTCGCAAGGTGCAGCCAACATAAAGTGATAAACGCAAGGCGCACTTACACGAACCTTGAAAACGCGTGCGGCGAAACACACTTGTTTATATTCTCTAACATTTTTAGAGTGAAACTCACTTTGAAAAGTAAAACATCACTCTTAAATATTGAAAATTGAGCCACTCCTTTTCAAAACTGGCTCAATTTTTACTCTTTGGAGTGAAATTTTATTTTGAAGAATTTAAGGAGTATATTAAACGAGCTCGAAATTCACCGAAAAACACATATTTGCCCGAGCGTTTCACTGACACTGTACATTTGTTTATGTCACTCAGTTATTCAAGAGGAGTTTAGGTAACACCCTCGTTATCATAGTGTGCTTTTCACGCGTGTCAAATAAATTATCGCGGTTCCGTCAAGTGAGTGGCTGACTTACAGAGAATATTATCTTTATCTCTGGCTATTTACTTACAGAGAAAATGGATCAGTCAGCGCTCAGTGATTCTTCGGACTTCCCTCTTTTTCAAGACTGGCTCAATTTTTACTCTTTAAAATGAGATATTTCACTCCAAAGAATTTAAAGAGTACGGAATCGTTAACAGATCATTTTTTCATCTCTTTTGGTGCCACTGTGGGTACAATGATATATCTGACTGTTTCTTTTACTTTATGTACTTTAATACGATCGATTCTTACATTTGGATCAGCAAAGAACTAAAGGCAAAAACCAATCATATTAAAGAATCACTGAGCGCGCACTGATCAGTTTTTTCTGCTGAAGGTAGCCTTTGCAAACTTTTTTTTTCGTCCTTTTTCATTTTTATTCTTTGCGCATATTTGTCTGCCCTCAGCATTCATTTGATATGCCGCATATTTAATGCAATGAACAATTCATAGTTGGAAGGAAGAAACGCACGTGCGTGGCACACGCAACACATGACCTCCGGTGTCATTTTTCAATTCCAACGCGCGTAAAAACGCATACAAGGCATACCTTTGCTGCACCGTAATGAACCTTACGTAACATTCACCTATTCCATATCCGTAGATTTCTTCATCATTGTTACGAAATCAAAATTATATTCGAAACGCACATGTGTAATTAATTCGGATTTAAATCAAATGAGCGTGGAAGAACAATTTGCTTCAATGAGAATGGTATCATTATATAAATAATAGCAAAATGGATTGTTTGTGTTTGTTCGCGATCATTCATTTGACCTAAACACCTTATTCGAAAAACAAATTTATGCTTTTGGAGACAATATATCACTTTTCTTACTCTCTAAAATTTTTAGAATAAATTGTCACTTTGAAGAGTAAAATATCACTTTTAAAGATTGAAAATTGAGCTCTTCTTTTTCAATTTTCACTCTTTAAAGTGAGATTTCACTCCAAAGAATTTAAAGGATACGGAATCGTTAACAGGTCATTTTTAATCCTTTGTTGCCACTGTGGGTACAATAGCATATTCGATTGTTTTTTTTATTTTACGTGCCATAACTTTATTAATAAAGGAACTTGCATGGAAAGAACGATTTTGCTGAAATATTTAAAAATTTAACTAGAAACACTGAAAATATTAAAATACTTATGTAGAAAACTTGAGCACGATGAGCAATGCTACAAAATATTTTAATATTCAATCAATCAATTAAGTATCCTATATGACTATTTTAATTCAATAAAATTATTGTTAGATGTATGTCTAGCCAATTTTTTAGATACTTTAGTAAAATCGTTCTTTCCGTGTATAGTTTTCTTGTGCCTTACTGTTTAGTGTTTTGATTGAAAAAAAGTTATATAGTTTACTTTTGTGTAATATTTCTTAATATTCAGTATATTATATGCATGACAAAACGTACAGCATGATACCGAAGAATTAATTATATAAACACTTATTACTCATTCATTATCAGAGATATCTTCATTGCGTTTCGTTGCTTACAGTTGCAGTACTACAGAAATTAAATATAATATTCGTATACCCTCATATAAATTATCTGCATCATACGGCCAATGAATGCGCAATGTCGTCGAGTTTACGTTGAGTATGAGTCATCGGTGTCATGCCATTCGTACCAAGTATATTTCTATGACAAATCTATATATACTCAACCTATCGCCACATTTTAAATAAAAACAAATAGCGTGTTAAACAATGATGTTGATTCAAATTCGATTTTTATTTTGCAATTGAATATTTTTAGACTCTTTATATAATATTTTTCTAATATTTTTTTATAATCTTATAAAATTTTGTAATATTTTTGAGTTTTTTTTAATTCATGTGAACATATGGTATATAAATAGTGAACAGTGAACAGTGTTATATAAAAGACAGCTTTCTAATTTTATTTCATTTTTTATTCCGAATCCGTTCTGTCAAACGAAGAAGATACGTCGAAAATGAGAAAATCGTCATCTGAAAAGTTCGTTATTCAAAAACAGAAGATGCTTCAACAAGAATAGTTAACGTTCGCTCGAAAATGTTCTATCATAGTTGTCGAAGTTTTTGACATGAATAACTCTAACAATTCTGATTTCTATAGAATATTTATAGACTTTTTGTCAACTGTGTGACTCAACAATTTCGCTCCCAGCCTCGCCAATCCCCAGCCCGGTTAATTCAGGGAAACGAATAAATCAGGTCACCAAGGCTCAATCAGTTTTACTTTGTTAAGAATGTCAAGGCGGAACTTCGTTTCTAGGAAGGAAATACGACGACGTACATGACGTCGTATATGACGCATAAGATGAAACAATCGCGAGTGAATGAACCGTGACGTATAACGCCGTGAGAGATTGGTACAATTCCATTCAGGGTCATCAGATATTTTAAATACGTGTCGCCTGTGTTATAGGTTTATTATACGCACGATACGCGATCTGCGTCTATCATTATATATTAAAGCCCTCGTTGTGTCTTTAATCAGGCGTGATCTAAGCCTCGGATTGCATTGCAACGGGTTTGCAAATACCTCGAGAAGTATGCGAAGGATATTAGAATAAATATATATGTATTAATATCGATGATTAATCGGTTAAGAAATCAAAGGAAATTACTAAAGGAAATCACAAAATCTTTGACACACTGAAAAAAAATATTGTCAATTTTAATCAATATTTAGTTGAATATTGCCAACTAAATATTTATTAAATATAAAGATATATTTATTTGATACAAGACATGTTAATTTGATTTAACAATCATTTTTTTTACTAAACAATATTTATTTACTGTAAGTAAATGTTTAGTTGGCAGTATTAAACTAAATATTTATTAAAATTGACTATATTTTTTTCTCAGTGTATGAATTCCATGTCAGTTCTTTTCTTACCATTCGCGTCATTTCTTCTCTGCTACATTGAAAACATTCTGATAATAATCAGATCTAAATTATATAGTTAGATGAAGAGAGAGAGAGAGAGAGAGAGAGAGAGAGAGAGAGAGAGAGAGTTTTGGTAGAATAATTTCAGTCAAATGTTCGATTAATAAAATACTACTATACCGTAAAATGGGACAATTTTGACCCTAAATCGGCATAACTGTAATCTAAATTTTGATAATGACCAAATAATACGACTCAAATTCTGAACATAAGACGGTCCAAAAACGTTCTAGGGATCACCTCAGTTTGTACAACAAATTAGTGAAAATCTTTGATACAAGTAAAAGTTGACAGCATAAAATGTAAATTAAAAAAAAAAGGCAAGACCGTATGGGTCGTTCCAAGAAATTTAATGCTAATGCCGGTGGTACTGTAACTTTCAAATGCCATAACTTGGAAAATTCTTATGAAGAAAAGGTTTGTAACCAGTGTTCTGATAACGTCTCAACGTTAGCTATAAAGATATGCTATGAAAAATGGAGAGTAGTTCCGTTTAAGATTTTTATGTTGACCTTGAAAGCATTTCCTCAGGTCATTCCAAGGTCAAATTAATATCATCATCTGATAACTTTTTTAAAACCCTATTACTTTTGTTTCAAATATTTTGTAGATAAATCAATATTTTTTGAGATATAGCCGTTCCAGAACTTTTGCCATTCATTATAATAAATCATATTTCTTGGAACTTATGACCTATACGGTCTTGCCTTCTTTCTTAATTTACATCTTATGTTTTTACGTCTTATCTTTTTCGCAACGTATCGAAATCAGTATACGAATCAGTTATCGCATTGACTATAGCTATACATTATGTATTCTCTCGCGTTGGCGAGGTGAAAGGTCACGAGTAAATCGATCATGTCGTCGATTTCATTGCAGGCGCCGGCACAGTCAATGCAACCAGCCAGGGGGAACCCCCGGGTTCCCAGTCCTGAGCCGTTGCGACCGTTCACCCCGCCGGATCTCTCTTCCATACCGCATATGGACGACACATCCCTGTACAACGGCAGCAGTAACAACAACGACAACGCATCACCTGCGACTAACCGGGCGAACGACGGTGCACAGCAGGAACCCACCGGGCCCTTCATCATCGGCAGCCCCATCGATCTCGGAAACATCGATAATGTCGACAATATCGGCCTTCGTCTGGATCCCGTTACACGTGGCAGTAGCAGACGGAGAACGCGGGAGCACATCGAGCTGCAGGAGACCGGATCGCCGGATTCCGATGGTGAGTAAATTAATTTGTCAATTAATTACTTAGAATTAATACGTCTTACGTAGATAATAAATCAAATTATTGTTGAAACGAACTTCGCTTTAGAGCTTCTGTTTACTCACCACTACTATCTCAGGTCATGACATCAGAAGCAACAAAAGTACAATAACAATTCTGGCAAATTATATTTGAATAGAAATATTTTTCAATAAAACAATATTTGCAATCAACAGAATAAATTTATAAAATGTATTAAAAATTATTTTTTTTATTTTTTAGAGAGAGAAATTAAATTACACATACTTTTTGGATTTTTTACATTTCGCTGACGCATTATTGGATTTTTTTGATATTTCATTGACACATTACTGTGTCACAAGGTAAATGACTTTGTGTTACACATTATAGACAATATTCTTTATGTATAATCTTAGGTTTCAAGTTTTGAATTATTCTTTCTCAGATACGATTTCATTCGCAACTTAGATTAAAATATCAAATGGACAACTTACGCTTTTTATTTCAACGACAAGATTACGCTTGCGATTTTATGAAATGTTATTATTTAATCATATTCATTTTTATTTAAGATGTTGTAACTAATTAAAAATTAAGAATAATTTTTTATATAGTAAAGACAAGAATTTGCTGGCAATTTAACGAATTGTTATAGTTATGATCTTTTCATTTATTTAACATTATATAGTTGTACTTGTGTTTATGATTTACCTTTGTAACATTGAAAATGACCCGATCGGAGTCGAAACGTTTGTTAACTTTATGATTCTAATTTAATTAAATTTAATTAATAAATTTAATTAAATTTGTTTGTTTAAATATTGGTACTATGCCCTTTTTGATTGTCATATTGTTTTATACATACGGAACCTTATAATTACTTATTTTATTTCTGTTATATTATTATGCTATATTATTAATTTAATAGTTTTCCACAGCTTATTTTATTTCTGGTTATGCATAATTCATTTCCAGATATATGAAACTAAAGTATGCATAACCATTTATTTCCGTAAATACATATGATTATTTAGTACTTAACAAAATAAAAGGAGTTTTCAGTGTACTTTACAAGTTGGTTTTATCGATTGCGGTGTTATTTTATTGAAACACTGTAATCCATTTTATTTTCATATTAATATATTTTGCCAGAATTTTTATCATGCATTTTCTCGCTTCTGACATCACAATCTAAGGTAACAGTGGTGAACGAGCAAAAGCCTTATATTGAACGACGAATAACATTTAGTTGCTAAAGTCCTTAGTTCGGCGGCTATCAATTTTCCTGATAACTCGGGATTTCATAATTTACAAGAATTCCTTCATAAAATCGATTCCAGGTTTCTACCTGGAAACCTTTAATTTTATCTATGCACTAAAGATTATATTCTTCAATGCAAAACGAAGCTTCATTGGTGGAACTCGTGATAGTAGTGGTATTCGCCGAATGTGGCCCTTTCAAGTGGTTGTAAGAGGAGGAAACCATCCCACTGATGGCATCGCCGCTTTGTCCTTGGCCTATCGATGCCGTTTATATGTATAATTGTCACGCCACCGCACGCTTCTCCACGCTTCCTCCGTGGAGCAGCCGTTGCGTTCCGGGGTACGGTCGGTGCTGACACCAACTTGTTGCCGACGATGGGCGCATGCGTTTTCACGGTGTAGCACGTGAATGTGATTGACGCATTCGTCTGGGCTACCCCTCGGAACCAGTGCTGCATCGGCAACAAGCGTGAGCCTTGTGCAAAAACAATAAAAAGCATTACAAAAATTATCGAACCGCTTCAAGTCCAAACTTCAAGGAGACCCATCCTCTTTTTTCGTATATTATTGCGGATTTTGGATTCTGATTCTGCACCATTTACGATTGGGAAGTATTTCGCTTTTTTTTTTGGTACCGTCGACTACAAGGTCGGAGTAGAGGGAGTTTGGCTCTTGGCTTCCCAGTTGAATGGAAGTCCGCATTCGGCGAGACTTGGAGTGCTTCTTTCCCTCCAATCAGAGTAGAGGGAGTTTGGCTCTTGGCTTCAGAGTTTAACGGAAATCCATTCAGCAAGAATGGGAGTGCTTCTTCTTTTCCTCCAATCAGAACAGAGGGAGTTTAGCTCTTGGCTTTCTATAGTTTAACGGAAATCTATTCGGTGAAACTCGGGGTGTACATAACAGTCTCGGGATCGCATTGCGTTGCACTCGCGGGAAAGGTGCCACAATCAATCAAGCAGCATCTGCTGAACCCGGCATCTTGACATTGAACGTGTGCCAAGTGCTGCGGGACATTTCGCGGTTGCAGTCGTGCGAATCCCATGGGCGTCGCGGTGCGTCCTGGATATCGCGCGACGCGGATTTCCCGACGACGGGATCGATGCCGGGGCGACGCGTGTGCGCGTTAACAACACACGTGCATGTAAGCACCGATGTGTCGCCGACGTGTCGTCTTCGTCGTTGTTGCGCCAACAGGGGTGTGGCGAGGGAGGAGGCTCCTTCTGACGCGCGTCTAATGATGTAGACGCACTTGTTTCAAGCAATCGTTACCCTGATTCGGGCGAGAGCGGATCACATATCGGATCGCATCCGTTTTCTTGCCGTTGCGTCGCATTGTGTCGTTTCGGAAAATTGTGTGCGTGAGGCAAGTGCGTGCGTAGGACGTATCCATTTTATTATTTCTGGACGGAGAAAAGGTGCGAAGGATCGATTGCGGGCGACCAGATACGCTAACTTTTTTCCTTTGCGGAAGGCTCGTTCAATCGTCGAACGAGGCGTGCCGATTCGTCCAGGATTTTGGCATCGCGATCTTTTTATCTGAATTGGAGTAAACGTAGAGAGACTTTGGGAATTTGTGTCTGAAAAATTCCTGTACACTGAAAAAAAATGTTTGGTTGAAAATGGACAAAAACCAGAAGATTCTGATTAAATTAATCAGGATTCAGGTTATCTCAATCGGAACGTTGATTTAGTTAATCAGAATCTTCCGGTTTTTGTCCTTTTTCAACCAAACATTTTTCTCAGTTTATAATTATTAGTATTATATGTTTAACATTGAGAATGACTCGATCGGAGTCAAAACGTCGTTTGTTGTAACTTTCATATAGCTCTACTTTTTATTACCTTTCGTTAGTCTATATTAAATATATTATTTTTGGCTCGTAGCTTTTCTCAACATATTTCATTTAATTTTGTATTAATTAGGCCATATTATATTAAGTATTTTTCTCAGTGTATGCGCTTCTGACTGTCTTACAAAACAAAGATTGCATAGAACGAAGGATCGATTCGATATTTTATTTACTGAGCTACGCGAAGCTAATTTGTGAGAGTATTTCGTATCGATTATACAATAACGTGAGGACGAATTATAAATAAGTTAAATGTCATCAGTTTAAAAATCTCGCTAATATAGCATTTATTTCGTAGCGTTAAACTTCACGGAATTGAAAGAGATGTTCGTTTTATAAATAATTCTGATTCCACCGCATTCACTGCCGATGATATAATCTCCTTTCAGTTTCATAGGATAAAAGATTATGGCCATAAACTTGATCTATTCTCGTGAAAAAAAATCTTTGATTGAAAATTAGCGAATCAGAAGATTTTGACCAAAACAATTAAAATTTTCAATTCAATTAGAATCATCTCAACTAGAATTATAATAAATTCAGCGAGAAAATTCTGATTTGTTCATTTTCAACTAGAATTTTAATTAATGCATTAGACTCTTTTTTCCAGTGTAGTGAATAAAAAAACAACTGTAGCAAACTATATTTTTTCTTAAAAAATAATTTTAAGCATTAATCTTCTCTTATGCCTCTTTTTAATACAATATGAAAGACCTGAATTGCGTGTTTCGGTATCGTCTTCTTCATGTAATGATTACAAGCAATATCATTATCTGATTTTTTTTCGCTATAATCTTCTAATATTCGAATTATCGTGATCGAGTTCCGATCAAACAAGGCAATTCTTATAATGGACAATAAAATAAATTAGAAATACAAAAATAAGGCTCTCCAAATAAATTGAACTATAAATACGTTGATGTAGAAAGGAAATGCCAATGTGAGCCGACACCAGTTCTTTGTGTGTAATCCAATATATGTATTAAAGTATGTGATACAAACGGTTTTTTTAGCGTTTTACTTATCTTTTCATTATTAATTGACTTTATGGATTGATTTTATATTATACACTGAAGAGGACCCAGTACTATAGGGTCGAAACGTCTGTACCATATATTTAATACATATATTGGATTACACACGAAGAACTGATGTTGGCTCACATTGGCATTTCCTTTCTTATAATTCCGCGATTTCTAACCCAAACCGACCAATAAATGGTCTGCATTTTTGATATATTTTGATTCTGCATTAAAAGAGACGAGATATATTAAAAATAAGAGATTTATGTGCTTGAAATTAATTCTTAAGGAAAATGTAGTTTGTGCGTTAAAATTTTTTTTTATTTATTGCAGATCCAGTTTTAGTATTTTATGATGATGTCACAAAGTGCAATTTATTATCCTAATTTTTTTACTAACATTTTAATTGCTACGATCGATCAAACGGGACATACATTGCATTAATTCTGATGATGGATCGAATAATTCCATGATCTTGCTCAAACCGATCAACGTATATATGACCTGCATTTCAGCACATTTTAAATTTGCTTTAAAAGAAAAGAGATGTATTATAATGAAAAAGAATTAATATAGGATTTCAATTAGGAAGGGGGCAAAATTTTTTTTGACACAAAATTTATTAAAACACTTATATTAAATAAAAAATAAATATTCAGCAAGGACGAGTGAGAGTAAAAGAACTGCGCGGTAATCCGTATGCTATAATTTAACCATCATAAATTGTACTCTCTCTTATCGATATATCGCTGATGATGGCTTAAATTGAGCCGAAACATCCGATTGTTTTGTAAATAATATAAGAAGTTAAGAGAGAGTACAATTTATGATGGTTAAATTATAGCATACGAATTACCGCGCAGTTCTTTTACTCTCACTCGTCCTTGCTGAATATTTATTTTTTATTTAATATTCAGATATATCTGAAATTCAAACATTTCATTAATGTGAACGATGAGTCCACAGAACAATTCTAGTATTTATCTTTTGTGGATTCATCATATTAATGAAATGCTGATGATATGGCTCGAATTGAATCAAAACGTTCGATCGTCTTGCAAATGATATAAAAAGAAGTTAAACATTATTTATGCATGACCATAATTCTTTTACTCTCACTCTCTCGCCCTTGTTGAATATTTACTTTTTATTCAAATCTTGTCGATTAATGACTATTAAAGTCTTTGAGGATCTTCAGTGAACTTTCTTGAAATATGCATTAGCCAACGAGTTAACTTTTCGTCGTAAAACCGATGTTTATAATCTAATTGTTTTTCTTTATCAAAATTTAAGAGCAAGACTTCCTTGCTCTCTTCATACATCTATACTTCAAATTAATTCTTGGCTGTGTTCAACAGAGAAAGCAGCTTTATAACCGTTATAAACTTCTTTAATACGATTGGTCTTGTCCTTAATTCTTCACTGGATCTAAATGTATAAATAAATCATATTAAGCTGCGTTGTTCCACCTTTCGATAAACCTCAGCTCACTTTCTTACTTTCTCTGTCATGCTCTTACTCTTTAGTTTATCCATTAGATAAATTATTACAAGTTTATCTAAAAATGGAACAATATTAAAGCCTTTAAAGAATTTTACAACAATTGTAAAACTGCTTCCTCTGCTGAACGCAGCCAATGTAGTTCATTGAAGATTTTTATTTTATTTCTCATAGATCCAGTTTTCATATTTTACGGCAATGTGTCATAAACATGCGCGTATCTGCGAAGCCAGGAGGCGAAATGTACGCGACGGAAATGCTAATCGCGTCAGTTTAGCGCTACGATCGTCCGATAAACGAGCGCAAACGTTTTGCATGCGAACGGAGGACGGGATGTAATAACGCCCGGGATTACGCGACCGCCCACCATCGCGTTACCGCGTTACGCAATCGTTATCTCCCGGACAACATATTCGGCGTAGCGTAGTGTGTCGCCGAGTTTTTTTTTACGACCGGACGGGAAATCGATAATCCGACGTTAATTAAATCCATCGCGTCACGTTGCACCGTTTCCGCGACGCCGAGGACGCCGCGACGTTCTGGAGATCCTCATTCATCTCTCGTACGTTCGTTGATTTTTCATCAGACGCATGGAACACGTATCGTAAATTCTTGGTACTCTTGGCAGTCGAACATGTCGAACTTGAACGTATGTATACAGGGTGTCCCGTTTCTGTCGCGTTTATCTTTCGACGTCAAGCTGATTTCTTCGAGCAATCCACAGATTAAACTTTTTTTTGACGAACAAGCATTTATTATAAACGTGTTGAATTGAAACAAAAGTTTGTTGCTTTATTTCCCCAATAACACAGATCTCCAAGGGACGTTCCAAAGAACATTCAGAAAATATCTCTATCCTAAAAATATTCGTCAGAACGTCCTTTGAATAAAGTGTGCTATTAGGGTTGTATCATGTCTATGTGTTCTTTTAAAAAAATTGGCAATTATATTATTCGATAGAGCAAATTTTAGCTTTAAAAATCTATTTTTTAAATTGCAGCACGATAATTTTTAACGGAGTTATTAAAATCAAAATGTTTCTTTTATTTAACAACGCGATAACTCAATAATAAAAAAATCTTAGGAACATTAAAAAAAAACGATTTTATAGGGGAAACTGTAAGCTTTTACAATAGAAAGCCAAAAATCTTCGCTTTTGTTTTTGGGTACGTGACAGGTCCACAAAGAAGAAAATTTCCCATTTTTTATAAGGAAAAATTACTAAACTCATAAGAACTCAAAAAGCGTAGTGATCTTTAGAAAGTAGAGATTTTATGAAAATTCTCATTTTAAGAGCTTTAAAACCCTTTTTTAAAGTTTAAATTTCGTGAGAGATTTTATTAAAATAGAGATTTTATTAAAGTAGAGATTTTATTAAAGTAGAGAATTTGATTAAAATCTCTACTTTCTTAAAATCATTTTAAGCTTTAAAACCCTTTTTTAAAATTTAAATTTCGTTCATTTTTAACGAAGTTACAATTGCTTAAATTTTGAAGTTCGTAACGCTATGAACTTTTGTTCCATCTCAATATTATAAAACTTTCTATTTATTTAACATTATTATCATTATCACATTATTTTATTATATAATATAAATATATCTATATTTTTGTTATATAATTTGAGATTATATTTTACAATAATTTTCTTATTATTATTAATGCGTACATTTGTGCTGCAGAAGTATTGCGGATTGACTCGAGAAAGGCCAACGAAATACACGCGGACACCCTGTATAAGATGCACTGCTACGCAGCGCTGTAAACACGTGACAATAACGTCGTCGTCGACGTCGTCGTTGGTATGACGCGATGCGATGCATCGGTGCGATGCATCGGTGCGAACCATTGGTGCAGTCTTTTTTTTTTTCACGCGGAAACGCGAGTGCGTTCGCCAGACGTTCGCCAAACGTACTTCAAGAATGTGGCTAACTGTGAATAATCACGCGTTTTGATAAGCCGACCGTTATTTACGGAAATCATTCCTCGAGCACGTCAGCTTCGGCATAACCTCAAAAAGTCACCGCGGACCAGTGGAGGCGCGTCGGCGTCGGCGTCGGCGTCGGCAGTCCGTTTCCTCCTCCCCGAATCTCCGAATGGAAGCGAACGTAACGCGCACCGACATCGTTGCGCGGCACATCGCGCGCGACGATCGATGCAATTAAAGGGGGAGGATTATTCATCGGGGTTTTTACAGGCGATCCAAACCGCGTCGCGGAACTGACGTCGCTCCCGTCGTCTTCCCCGTTGCCGTTTCCCCGATGCGGCGACCTTGCAGCTGCTGCTCCGGTCCGGCCGCGGCACGAGCTCCCATCAAAGTGCCGCACGCGTGAAAGAGAGAAAGAGAGACTCGTTTATCACTTCGTCCACGCAGAGCAACGCGGAGAACGGAACATGAATCGGCAAGGGCGTAGCGCGCGTGTAGACATGTGAGATACGTGCGTGCGAGGAAGTAAGAGAGTAGAGAGGTAGAAAGATCCGGCGAAAGAAACGGTACGCGTGACGACGACGAGCGACGATCATGGAAGTCGCCGCCACGAAGCTGGTGCAGTGGTTCAACGAACTCCGATCCCGGGTGCATCTTTACCTGCACGCCCAAACCCGTAAGTCATCCCCGGACAAGCGCGTGCGAGGATTCATTCAATAGCGAGGATTCATTCAAAATACTAAAGACCGCGGGAATGTCAATACAAAAATACAGTCGACGGAGCCGACCGGGTGATTTCCACGGTGTACTTCTAACGATTTAATAACAGCTTTGACAGCGCTTATCAAGGAAGTTTTTTGTTTATTCTTTCAAACCTGATTTTAATGGAACTATGATAACAAAATTTGTTTAATTCAATTTAAGGGCACTTCAATAAGTAATTCATACTAAAAAGTTAATTTCTTTGAAACTAATTTTTAAATTAATAAATTATATATAAATTCTTAAATTAATTCTTTTCAATATATAAATTATGTTCAGATCTCAGATGATGTCGATAGAACTAAATAATTTCAATGGATGATGTCTTCAAATTTATTGTATGTACATTACAATGTACAGGATATATAAAAGGATTAAGACAATTTCCTGACCTTTCTCGTTCTTTAATGTTCCTGTTATCTCGTAATGCAAGTCAATAATAGTGGCGCCGATAATATGCTCGCGAGCTAAGAATTTTTTATAAAGATTTATCTCTTATCTCTTACTTTTATCCCGAAGAATGTATCTGACTGTTAATACATTTGTTGGAACTAAAGTTTGTTACGATACTTCATTTGTCTCGTGTCTACATGTTTAAAAAGAATTGACATTCAATATTTTTAATTTTAAGAATCTGTTTTTTTAATTGCAGTACGATTTGATGATTTTTGATAGAGTTATGAGCAATCAAAGTATAAATGCTTCTTTTATTTAATCCGCGATAACTCAGTGACAAAAAATTTTAGAAACATTAAAAAAAAAGATTTTATAAGAAAAACTGAATCCTAAAGCAAAGCTCGAACTCCGACGAAATCGCTAGATGTCGCACCGCGCGCGGCACATCGACATGTCTTTTTATACTACCACAGCAATATCTCACGCAGCCTATGATACACGCAGTCCCACATACGTGTCAATTTTTGTACAATGAATTCGTCGCGATAAAGCGTCTAAATCTAATTCTAAGAACTCGACGTTGTATGTTCGTGCAAATTACGTGTTTGGGAACTATTATTTCGTACATTCGGGTTGCAAAGCTTTCATATCAAGCAAATGTTGTCACGACTTGACAATTGAGA
>NW_017296732.1:58830-90482 GCF_001594075.2 Trachymyrmex cornetzi | reverse complement strand
TTAGAATTAGATTTAGACGCTTTATCGCGACGAATTCGTTGTACGAAAATTGACACGTATGTGTGACTGCGTGTATCATAGGCTGCGTGAGATATTGCTGTGGTAGTATAAAAAGACATGTCGATGTGCAGCGCGCGGCGCGATATCTAGTGATTTTTCGGAGTTCGAGCTTTGCTTTAGGATCCCCTTAAGTTGAACATTTTCACGAGCTTTCTTTTAGACACCTGACAGACCTTCAAAGTAAGAGAAAAATTTTCCATTTTATCTAGCTTGTAATTTTTTATATGTAAAAATTATGGGACTTATAGAAACTCAAATGACATAATGACCTATCGAAAGTAGGGGTTTTAAGCTTTAAAATCCCTTTTTACATTTAAATTTCGTTTATTTTTAACGAAGTTACAATTGCTTGAATTTTGACGTTCGTAGTGCTACGAATTTTTGTTCCAGCTCAACATATGGCATTTTGTATTATAATATTACAGTAATACGCAGAGCATTATTATGTATAATAATAATAATACAGTGAGATACATATTATTATATGTAACAGTAATATATAATTTCTGTTATTATTAAAAGTATTAAATGTAGTAAATTGTTTAAATTTTTGTTCATCGAAGTCTATCTTTTTGAATTGTATAAAATATAATATATAATTTCTGTATATTACGGTAATTGTTATGTATTAAGTGTAATTAATCATCTAAATTTTTATACGTCAAAGTCTATCTCTTTAAATTACGGCATAGATGAAAGTACACATTGGATTATTAATTAAGCATGCTTATCTCTCTTTTCAGTCGCAACCGCTTATCTTTTATTCTATTGACGTAGTCATGTATTCTCGAATCGGCAGCGAGTGTTCTAAAATTGTGAAAATCCATTTTGCAGAATATAGAGAACAGAGATATACAATGTCATACTTTTTAAATTCTGTTATAATGTATAACGAGATATTATCGATGTTTACAGTGATGCTGAATTGTTGAGTATTGTACTTAAATGTATAGAGATTATTTATAGATATAACTTACTTTATCGAATGCAGAGAGATTTCTTCTATTTTGTTATTAAAATCAAAATAAAATAATTCCGATTAAAAATCCGAATAAACAAAATGTATTGTGTTATGAACTTCAAAATTCGAATACCTGTAACTTTGTTAAAAATAAACAAAATTTAAATTTAAAAAAAGGTGGTTTTTTTAAAGCTTAAAATCTCTTTTAAAAGATCACTATGTCTTGAGTTCTTCTGAGTTTGGTAATTTTTATATGTAAAAATTATACGAGCTGAATAAAATGAGAAATTTTTTTCTCATTTTGTGGTCTGTGTTATATACTAAAAAAAAAATTTGTGAAAATTTATAATTTTTTAACGTGATAACTTAAAGTTCTTTCTACAAAATTGTTTCTAAGATTTTTTGTTACTGAATTACGAATTAAATAAAAGGAGCATTTTAACTTTGATTGCTCGTAACTTCGTGATAAATCGTTATACTGCAATTAAAAAAATAAATTCTTAAAGCTGAAACTTGGCTCTATCGAATGGTATAACTGCCAAATTAAAAAAAAACATGATACAAATGACGTAGCGCTAGTACTTTTATTCTAATCATTATTTAATTATTTAATTTTTCCTATTTATCTGATTTTGAAGAAAAATGAAGGAAAATAGCTAATATAGTAAACATCTGGATACATGTACATACATACATACGTACATAGCAAACATATAATGTCGATATTGCATAAATCAATAAATGGTAAATGTAAATTACATAAGTGCACGACGATAAACTGAGGACTCTTGTGTAAATTGCGCTCGTTGCGCATCGGCCAAGAACACACTACGATACCTGCGGCCGTATTATTTATCTTCCAAGTTTAGCAAGCTATACGTATAATACTTTAAGTGGCCATTTGCTGCGAATTGTGTCGTGGTACAACTGTCAGTTCGCTGCTCGTGGGCGGAACGATACACGGCTGGTGGCTATAGAAGAAATATCCAAGCATGATACGAACGTCATTTATGTCTGGCCATAATAATACTCTTACGATCGAAATTTTCTAAAGTAGCGTGACTTTGTTCTTTATATTAACCTTTCCTTCGGCCGAAGGTGTATTTCTGTATCTGACGAGTGGAGAAATGCAAGTCTATAATAAAGACTCGAAGAAGCCTGTAGGCGATGAAAAACTGTCGATTTTCTTTCCAAGATAAATTGGACGAATAATAATCTTTTGTAAGAAATTCTTCTTGTTTATGGAAAGAAATTACACAGGAAATGGAAAACGTTTTATTAAATTGTTGGTTAAATTAAATATTTGATTAAATTATTGATTAATCCTGTTAAATAATTCTACTCAAATTTATTATACGATCGTGTTGTTTCTTTGCTTCAAAAGACATAACTTAAAAAAATATCATTTGGAGTCATTAATTGAATTGTGTTACTTTTGAAGTAAATTGTTTGTGGATCGATATAATAAAAAAATTCTAAAGAATAAAAAATGTTATACAGAAGAAATTTTATATTAATAAAATTATTATGATAAAATTATTAAATACTAGAGAGAAAAGTTTTAAAAGAATTAATAAAATATTTGCAAGAAAATAGATTATATTTTTAGGTCAAATAAATTCAAACAGAACAGTAAAATTAAATTAAGACGTAAATATAGATTATATCTACGAGACACGTGGCGTTATACATATATAAATGATTAACTATTGATATTATTGAATTGAATGAAAAAGAAAAATCGAAATATACAGAGATTTTCACTGAGATTATGAATGTTATATCTACACGCAAACGATACATACAAAATTGAATGCATTTTGTGTTATAGTTGGTCCGATAAGGGCGGAAAATGGTTCACAGGGTGACGATCAACCAACCACGCAACAGAATGATGGCGAAGAAAGGGTAATTTTCGTCAATGCCCCTCATCAACCTGCGAAATACAAAAACAATCACATTACTACCGCGAAGTACTCATTTCTATCGTTCGTACCCCTGTTCCTGTTCGAACAATTCCGTCGCTACAGCAATTGTTTCTTCCTGTTCATCGCACTCATGCAGGTAAAGTTCATGCAGAAATATTACGAATATAACATGATGCAACAGACGGAAAAACTCGGAATTCCTTAATAATACTTTTTCATAAATATTTCGAAGTAAGAGAAAGGATCCTTATATTATATATATTGGAGGCATTTTTCTTTGATTTAAATTTTTAGCAAATACCGGATGTGTCTCCGACAGGACGTTGGACTACATTGGTTCCACTGATTTTCATCCTCAGCGTATCCGCTTTGAAAGAGATAATCGAGGATGTTGTACGTATATTTGTTATCATATTTTCTTTATGGTGATTATTAGATTAATTATATAGATATATTTTACGTATTTTTTATCAATTTTTAGAAAAGGCATAGAGCAGATGATGAAATAAATATGAGGGAAGTAGAGGTGCTGAGGGAAGGGCGCTGGCAATGGATACAGTGGCGCGCCGTGGCCGTCGGCGATGTGGTTAAGGTTGCTCCCTGTTTTCGCCAAGATCATTCATGTGATAATAATTAATCCCCCCGCTAGAATCGCTCTCTTTAATATGCATAGGTTCACAATAACACTTTCTTCCCCGCTGACTTGATTTTGTTGTCATCGTCGGAGCCGCAGAGTATGTCCTTCATAGAGACCGCCAACCTGGACGGCGAGACGAATCTGAAAATCCGACAGGCCCATCCCGACACTGCCAATCTCTTGGATACCGCGGAATTAATGAATTTTCGCGCGAACATCCAGTGTGAGCCGCCCAATAGACATTTGTATGAGTTCCACGGAGTCTTACGGGAGACCAATAAACAGTAAGAACACAAACATGCATGTGCAAAATAATTTTAATTATATTTCCTTCTTATTACGCATTTTCCTTCTCATTACGTTAATCCGTTGTTATTTGTAATCCTAAAATTCTCTCATATCTGGATTTGTTCCTTTCTTGGTGAAAATTTTTTTCTAAATTTTTCATACATAAATTTTTTAGAATTTCTGAATAATTTAATAACTTTTTAGAAAATTTCTCAAATTTTTTTTATACAAATTGGAACATTTCAGAAGTCTATATCTTTTCTAAAATACATATAAATATTCTGAAATATGGAGGCGTTACGAGGCACTAAGCAGGTACGTTCCAGCGTAGGGCGCAAAATTTAGGGCACAAAATTTTAATAGGCAGCGCTTATACTCTTGTAAATATAAAGCTCTATCTTACTTGATATTTTAAATGAAAGCTAAAAGTGGTTTTCTGGAAATCTTTTCAAATTTAGCAATAGCGTTACAGATCTTATTAACTGTGCCAATGTCTGTGGCAACTGTGCAGAGGCATCTTTTTCAAAATTAAAAATAATAAAGAATTATCTGAGAGAAATACAATGACGCAGGTGTGTGCGATCATGTGATTTAGTTAAGATATCAATTGAAAAAGAATTGGCGAACAGTTTTGTGATTACGTAATCAGTCTCGATTACGTAACAATTAAGACGTAATCAGAATATATTTTCAAAAACTAAAGCCAGAAAATGTAATAGTATGTTGCATTAAGCGTCAAATATATTATTACAAAAGAAAATACTAAATTTATTATATTCGCGAATATAATAAATTTAATAAACGAATAATTAAAAAAAAAAAAAGTTTCTATGAATTTGCATAACACAGGGGAATACGCGTATTCCCTGTGTTATGCAAATTGATGGAAATTTCTTTTTTTTTTAATTGTTCGTTGCCATTGACGGAGGATTGATGCTTCAGAGATTTAGCAATCCTTGATGAGACGCAAAAGCAAATTCCAGCGCCGAAATAGGGCATTGTAACGCCTCCGCTGAAATATTAAAAAAAAATCCAAAAAATGAGCATTTAAAGAAAAGATCTAAGAAAAGATTCCAAGAAAAGATGCAGGTAGACTTCTTAATATTTCTGAAAAGTGTGCTTCACAATTTTTAGAAAAATTCCGAGAAAAATTTTCATTCATCAGGGTTTATGTCAATTCGTCATTTATCAACTACGAAGTCTTAAATGTTTTTCACGTATTGTATTTTTATTAACGAAAATGGCATTCGTTAACGTCTTCATATCTTCATGTCGTGTATCAGTTAATGCATTATTACATCACAAACGGCATCATTCTTTCACAGGAGCGTAGCTTTAGGACCCGATCAATTATTACTCCGTGGCGCGGTGTTGCGGAACACGCGGTGGGTGTTCGGTGTAGTCATATACACGGGACACGATACGAAACTCATGCAGAATAATACCGCGACAGCGCCGTTAAAACGATCCACTCTGGATCGGTTGATCAACACGCAGACACTGATGCTATTTTTCATACTTCTTCTGTTGTGCATTCTTTCCGCGATTTTCAATGTCGTGTGGACGAATGCCAACAAAGAAGGTCTCTGGTATCTAGGATTACAAGGTAAATGTATCGTATAGGCGGACTCCTGTTGGCACAGTATCTCAAGGAGTACTCAAGTTTCACCCTTTTTCTCCTTGCAGAAGAAATGACTAAGAACTTCGCTTTCAATCTACTGACGTTTATTATTCTCTTCAATAATCTAATACCGATATCGTTGCAAGTGACGCTCGAGGTAGTGAGATTCGTTCAGGCCACGTTTATTAATATGGACATAGAAATGTATCACCCGGAGACGGATACTCCAGCGATGGCTCGTACGAGTAATCTGAACGAAGAGCTCGGGATAGTTAAATACATATTTACGGATAAAACCGGCACTCTTACGAAAAACGTTATGGAATTTAAGCGATGTTCGGTCGGTGGAAGACTGTACGAGTAAGTTTCATGCTAATAGTATACTGTTTTCTGCCATAGAAACTCATAATATTGACATTAAATATTAATTTGTGTGTTGAACTTTGAATATTTTATAGTTTGCCAAATCCTTCAAATGGCCACGAGAGTACAAGTGATATCAGCTGCGAGTTAATTAAGGATATTATGGAAGGAAGGTCCGTGCGCGATTTGTCGAATCCTATCGATAAGAAGAAAGCGGAGCACGCGATCATACTTCACGAGTTTATGGTCATGCTGTCGGTTTGCCACACGGTTATTCCTGAAAAATTAGACGACTCTATAATCTATCACGCAGCGTCTCCTGGTAAGAATCGCTTGCGAAATTCTTGCTTGATACGTTATTTAACGAATTACGTTACATTCTTTTTTCTTCGCGTTAGATGAAAGAGCGCTAGTGGATGGAGCACGTAAATTTAACTACGTGTTCGATACGCGGACGCCCAGTTATGTGGAAATTGTAGCTCTAGGCGAGACGTTGCGTTACGAAATCCTGAACGTTATAGAATTCACTTCGGCTAGGAAGCGTATGTCTGTGATCGTGAAAACGCCTGAGGGAAAAATTAAGATTTTTTGCAAAGGCGCAGACTCAGTCATCTATGAAAGATTGATGTCGACTTCTTTAGAAGCTAGCGATCTTGATCTAGAGCACGCGGATGATTTTCGTGAGACGACCCTAGAGCATTTGGAAGCCTTTGCCAGCGACGGATTACGGACGCTTTGTTTCGCCTCCGCAGAAATACCTGATAATGCTTACCAGGTGTGTATTCTATTTTGTTTTGAAGTTAATAAATTGTCTAACAACTTACGCCAATTTTTTATAGTGGTGGAGCGAATCATACCACAAAGCGTCAATTAGTCTTAGGAATCGTGAAAGTATGCTGGAGCAAGCTGCGAATTTTATTGAGACTAAACTTACATTATTAGGAGCAACTGCAATTGAAGATCAACTACAAGATCAAGTATGGAATGTTATTAAATGATGAAAAAGTTGAACATGTATGAAATTGTAATGTCTTATTGAATTTCTTGCAATGCTATATATTTTCAGGTCCCAGAAACGATACAGGCTTTTATACAAGCTGATATTCATGTCTGGGTATTGACGGGAGATAAGCAGGAAACCGCCATAAATATTGGGTACTCGTGTAAATTGATAACACATGGAATGCCACTTTACATTATTAATGAATCTTCTTTGGATGTAAGTAGGTGATTATCAAAGTTTTAAACTTTCAGTCAACCTAACGTAAAATGCCTTACGTAATATGTATCATAGAAAACGAGGGAAGTCATCATTCAACGCTGTCTTGATTTTGGGATTGACTTGAAATGCCAAAACGACGTAGCCCTGATTATAGACGGCAGTACGTTAGATTACGCTTTGTCTTGCGACATCAGGATGGAGTTCTTGGAATTGTGTTCAGCTTGCAAAGTTGTTATCTGTTGCAGGGTGTCACCAATTCAAAAAGCTGAGGTAACATTTTAATTCTATTTGAACTTATATAATATAATCAATCGCAATGTTCTAGCTTCTTTCAAATGTTCTGACAATTTAGGTGGTTGATTTAATCACGAGTAACAAGAAAGCGGTGACTCTTGCGATCGGGGATGGCGCAAACGATGTGGCTATGATACAGAAAGCTCACATCGGCGTCGGTAAGTTTTATTGCGCTTATTAATTTTTGTTGAACATTTTTGTCAAAACATTGCGATTTGTCGCTTCTCATAGGTATCTCAGGTGTGGAAGGTCTTCAAGCGGCTTGTGCCTCTGATTATTCCATTGCACAATTTCGTTTTCTGAAACGTTTGTTATTTGTTCACGGCTCTTGGAATTACAGCAGAATGTGTAAATTAATCTTATACTCGTTTTACAAGAATATCTGTTTGTATGTTATCGAATTATGGTTTGCCATCTATTCCGGTTGGTCCGGGCAGATCCTTTTCGAAAGATGGTCCATTGGGCTTTACAACGTGGTAAGTTTTAAAAACTGTACAATATTGTTTTGCTCTAATAAATAAAATTAATTTTCAATGACTCCCTGGTGTATTTTATAGGTCTTTACCGCTGCGCCTCCGTTAGCTATGGGTCTCTTTGATAAAGTGTGTTCTGCGGAAACTCATTTAGCTCATCCAGGACTGTATGCAACAAAGAATAACGGTGAATCGTTCTTCAATATTAAAGTAAATATAAAGTGTTAAGTTTAGAAGTATAACAGTTTAAAAAAAAAATGAGACGTTTCTAAATGTATCTACATATTTAAATATAGGTATTTTGGGTATGGATTATAAATGCATTAATTCATTCGTCGCTATTGTACTGGCTGCCGCTAATGGCTCTGAAACAAGACGTTGCTTGGGCAAATGGTAGAGACGGCGGTTATCTTTTACTAGGAAATTTCGTCTATACCGTGAGTACAGCATCCTTTATATTACGTAATTCTATGAGAGAAAATTTATGAAAGTTCTTATGAAAAAGATTACTTACATAGCGTGTGGTTTCTCAGTATGTTGTAGTAACGGTATGCGGGAAGGCGGGTCTAATAATAAATTCATGGACATGGGTCACCCATTTGGCGACGTGGGGGTCTATAATACTCTGGTTCTTATTTATTTTTATATATAGGTAAGATTCTTCCGACATAACGTTGTTATGAGCTTTCATGCACTAAACAACAAGTAATACGTTTAATGCATTCTTGTTGTTGCAGTAATTTTTGGCCCGTCTTAAACGTTGGTGCTGTGATGCTGGGTAATGATAAAATGTTATTTTCATCGCCTGTTTTTTGGCTAGGACTTATATTAATACCTATTGCGGTATTGCTGTTGGATATCACAGTAAAAGCGTGAGTACAGCCACTGTTAAACGCGCACGCGTTTGTACGATAATATTTTATATTTATGGTCTATTTTGTTAGAGTGAAGAATACAGTTTGGAAATCTGTAACGGAAGCAGCTCGAGAGAATGAAATTAGAAAGTCCGATCCTGGTGATATATTCAACAATCAAGATTATAGAAGTTCGTAAGTACCTCCATTTCTTTTACTAAAGACTAATACATAAAAAATGCAAAATGACATTTTAAATGATAGAAGAGATGCTTTCTAACATTTAATCATTCAGATCATGGTGAAAGATTGTATTATTCTAACCGACGATTTAGGCTACCCGATAAATAAAATATCGATTTATCATTAATTTGTTTCGTTGAAAGGATTAGCGTTCATCGTAAAAACATTTAATACTCTATTGGTGCTATTGGTGCATGAATCGTTCTAACAATCGTATATTTTGTTGACTTATCGAAACTGTGCATGGCTTTCTAGATTCTAGCTCCATTATCGCGTACTATTTGTATTTGAGAACAGATTTATATTGATGCCTGAGTGGTTTGACTAAAACTGTGAAAAAAATCCTCTATATTTTGGTACATTTAGGTGCATGTATGTAACAACTATTAATCTAATCTAATCACGCGAACCTTATCTGATTTTCCTAAACTAACTATCGTTCGTCTGTTCGCTTATGTGTTAATCGGAGTGCATCTTGAAAATGACAAATCTTTAATTATGCCTACTTAAATACCATTGCCTCCTAATTGAGCGGATAAATATGAATTATGACAGGAGGTCGACGAAGCGATGGTTAAATCGATATTGGACCTTGATCTATCCGCGACGAAGACGCAGTAGGCTGAGAGTGTTTCCGTTTGTAGCACGTGGCTCGTGGTTTACGCACCGTTCCGAGCATGCATCAACCGCAACACTTCAAATCTCATATTCCTGAATAATCTTCCCATCCATCCGATATATTCCTGTCTTCCAAGAATGCCAATATAGTAAGCGTTTAGTATATGCGATTACTATGCGCGCACATGTTCCTTTCAAATGCAATATTAGAATTAACGTAATAAATCTTGTGCAGTATAAAATGATCAGTGCTGAACTTCATGCAGCACAGTTTTCATACGTATGCACTATGAATTATTCGTCTTGTCTCTACGTATCCAGAAATATTTATATTTTTTTTATTTGAGTTACGTTAAAAATGTATATATATTTCTTTTATATTTTTTTTTTATATTTTATATGTGATGTTCAAAGAATACAATTATAATGATTTAATAATTGTAGATGTAATTATATATATTTATTTAATTCAGATGTATTGAATATGTCATATCCAATAGAATCTCTCGCACGACTTTCATTCCCGGTTCAATTATTTGCATTATTTTGCAAGATTGTAAAAAATAATGCATTATAATACGGTGACGTGCTATAGGTTCTGTTGTATTCACCTCTAATATATTTTCTGTTATCATTATCATTGTTATTAATCCTGTCTTTTGTTTTAAATTAAAAATTTACTTTACATATCCTCCATTACTTACATAGCATCAATTAATGTATTCCCTATTACACTGAGAAAAAATTGTTAAATTTTAATAAATATTTGTTTAAATAGTATTAATTAGATATTTACTTTGTGTAAATGTAAGTGTATATTTATTTGGTATAAAAACCATTAATTTAACTATTATTTTTTTATTTAGTAAATATTTATTTACCCTAAATGTTAAATTAGTATTATTCAAACAAATATTTCATTAAATTCAGTACATTTTTTCTCAGTGTAGCACACAATACGTATTGACAGCAAATTAGTCCTTTATTTTTTATAACTGTATACATACGTGCACATAAAATATTCCAATGGAGCTAGATTATCGGTATATTTAATCCTCTATCTCTTAGGATAAATGAATTCTGAGTCATATAGCATTAGAAGAGTCCTTGTATCCTCCCAATTATTCTCTTAGGGTACGATCAAAGTCTTACTACAAAGCACTTCGAGGCATTCGATTGACCAATCAGAAGAAAGAATTTTACTAAATGGCCAATTAAAGAATAATTCAAAGCATTTGTAGCATTACGTTGACCGTATCCTTCGAGTTAATAGAGCTTATAGAATTAACGATGTATCAGCTACTAGATTAATTCACCGTAAACGATCTGTCGTTCGTTAATGCGGTCTTTTTTGATGTGTTCTCTTACGTGGTATCCCGTGCAGACCTGTGCATGCCATCGCCGATCTCGCGAGGTGTAAGTACTCCCCCAGTACCCAGTATATAATTTCTCAGTACTCCTACTTATATCTTTTTTTTTCTTTCTCTACACTACAAACAAGCGAGAACACCGCCGATTAAATGAGATCGCATGATCGTTTAATGTACCGCTGGGTTAAAAAAGGCTAAGCACAGAGCACAGCGATTTGAAAACGGCAATCACGCAATTTTTCTCACGTCTCGGTGTAGTTCACGATGATTCCTATGGTAATTATAACTTTGTTCATGCTTGCGATAGCATATACGTATACACCTGGCTTATTAGCGGCGCGCATGTCTAATTATCATAATTAATTAATTAATTTTCTAATAAGAGTAGTTGTCGATTTTTTTCTTTGCCAGTAAATTAACATCCACCCCTCACGATCTTCACATTTGACTTTCATCTTGTTTTACTTAATTCCTGCACAATAATTGTATCGCACTTACCATCACGTATTCGTAATATCCATCGGTGTGAAACAGAAAGAAAATTCGGAGTTTCGCGTTTGAGATTGGAAAAGCATTGCCGGCCGAGAATATCCCGAAGGCGAGAGATTATATAGAGCGACGATTTAGAAAGATAGACACTGAGAAAAAAATAAAGAGCGAATTATAATTCGTTTTGTTCATGCGACGACGACGCGTGGACGTAAGAGGAGTTCTCTCCGGCCAGCCGAGAATCTTTAAATCATTGCTGAATGCCCGGCTTTGCAGATTGACCGAGACGGCGAGGTTGCTGAAAAATGTTAAAAGCGTTTTCACCAGGCGCTCGAACGCCGCCTCCAGAGTCAATGTCGAGGTGGAGCTATCACGTAAGTTGTCTCTTCCACAGACATTCGCACACAGCCCAGAGATATTCCCGTTTACGATGCCCGGGATCGGTCTCACCCCTTAACGATCTTCCGAATCGATTAACCCACCCTTCCGACAACTTTATGACCCTCGCGAAACTACTTTCTTACTGGGGTAAATTGTTTTAACGTGTTTCTTCATATACTTTACTTTTTCGCACTTTATTTCTAATATGAGCACGCGCTAAGTTTCACCGGCTTTCCATTCTTCTCGTCCGTCCGTTCGTCCGTCTAGCTTTATTTTATCGATGAGTGCCGTCCCAAAATATTTTAAATTACTATTTCGAACGAGTTCTATACGTGTTTTCGTTAAATTTGATTATTTAACTGCACACTCTTGCACATGCACCAAGTTTTATCTCGTAGCTGAAATATATACTTTTTAGCAGCCGATGCATTGCGCTAGGTGTACTGGAAGTCGCGCTCTTCTTTCATTTTTAATAGAGACCTTATGATGGAGAGTACAGACTTTTGCATAACACATAACACGTAATGTATAAGAAAATGTACAAATCAAAGTTCTTCTTTTTTTTCCTTTCCATAAAATAAAGAATTCTGATTGGTTCAATTTCTTATACCTTATGTACCTGTGTTATATGCGTTATGCAAGAATTTGTACTCTCCGCTTAAAGCCGCAGCACAGACTTTTGCATAAAGCATAACGCATAGTGCATAAGCGAATCAACTAATCAGAATCTTTCCTTTCCTCCCATTCCATGGAAAAGAAGAATTTTAATTGGTTGATTTCCTTATACACTATGTGTTATGCGTTATGCAAAAGTCTGTGCTGCGACCTTTAATGGGCCTTTTACAATAAGCCATTAGTCATAAATCAGAAGTCAGAAACTAAAAATTGACGAATGTGATTGGTTAATTTTTAGCTTCTGATTTCTGATTTATGACTAATGGATTATTGTAGAAGGCCCATAAGGGTGAGAACACAGTCTTGCATGACGCATAATGCATAATGGGTTATCTACAAAATAAACTATTACATAAGTTTTAAGTCTTAAGTCTATAATGTGCGTTTCTATCAATGTAGATTAACTTTAATCTTAGATCAACTTGTTCTTCATCTTTTTTTAACTTTTAGAACTAAAAAAAGATGAAAAGTTAGTTGAACTAAGATTAAGATTAAACTATATTGGTAGAAACGAGCTTAAGAAATTGATCAATGATATTCGATTATTTTTTATGTCACATTCAACTGTGATTGGTCAATTTTTTACGGCTTAAGACTTGAAAGTTTAGATAATGGCTTATTATAGAAAGTTCGTAAAAAAATGAACCAATCAACATTTTTTATTTCTTTCTTTTCTGTGAAATAAAATAATAGAAGACTTTGGTTGATTTTCTTATGCTTTATGTATTATGTGTTATGCAAAAGTTTGTGCTCTGACTTTATAACAGCATCTGGTCACAAGATGACAAATTTTTTATTAGCCCGTCATTTTTGTCAGTTAATTAAAAAGTAAAATAATATAAGTTAAAATGAGATAGTATATACATCCTTTTTTCTCACTTTTACTTTGACAAAACTACTCATGGCCAGACTCTGTTATAAGGACTTTAATTTTTAAAACTTGTCGGTATCTATCATATCGAATGGCAGCGACAATTCCGGAACACCTTGTATATATTGCTATGATTTTAATTAGCGGAACTAGAGAACATTAATCCGAGACTAGAGAATAGTTTATTTTTTTGCTATAAATAACGCTTTACTGAATTCCAATACCTAAATATTGTATATTAATTAAGGTAATATCGAGAATCCCCGGCTGTGCTATGGATGCGTCTAGCGATGGGCTGACAAATCTGTCTCGAAACACGAAACTGTTTTACGCGATGTAAAATGTAATTTTCGTGGATATTCACCCAGAGAAACATTTCTTTAAATTTTTTTGATTTAAAGAAATGTTTCTTTGCTATACGGTTAAAGAAAATATTTCTTTGATTTGAACCGTGAATGTCATTTCTTTGATTTAAATATTATTTTTTGAAATCAAATAAAAAAATTTATTTGATTTAAAGAAATTATGTTCAAATCAAAGAAATTTTTTCTTTAACCGTATAGCAAAGAAACATTTCTTTGAATTGAAGAAACCTTTCTCTGGGTGTGCGAATCGCTTGAAAATTTATGAGAAAAGATAATGGACAGCTGATTGCTTGACGTAGCGAATTAGACAAAGTAGAAGGCAGACTTCCGACGCCTTGCATACCCAATTAATAAACGTTCTTATAGCAGAGATTAATGAATTGCGACCTTTGTTATTGCGCATGCTGCGCGATGCAGATGGTTTTGCGTTCTCGCAAGAGGAAGGTGGCTCGGTGACCCAGACGGACGTGATCAGAGCCTACGACACGAATCTTCCGAAACCCGGCGGCATGTGATTTAAGCGGGGTGGCCGCCGTGCGGCAAAATGATGCAGGCTGCTCTTCCAAGCGGCCTGAGTGATGAGCTCCGCGTTTTACTCGACTGATATGGGAGAGGATCATCAGAACGATGTACGACATTCATGGGATCAGATCGACGATAAGTTTAAGGATCGAGAAGACTAGAGAGAAAAAATTCCTATTCTTTAATTAGTCGTATTTTACTAAGTTAGAATCTGACGATCCTAACGAAAATGGCCTTTCAATCGCGACTGATCACTAAAGTATTTTATTTCGCTGGACTTATCACTCGGGAAAAGGGAATTGTATACTTGTAATCTAATGCGTGCATTCGAAATGGATGCGACTAATTAATATGTCAATAATGTTCGAAGAAAGGATTCCTCTTTGAATTACTGCGATCTACATTTACAGAAGGATGCTCTAATATTAGCACGAGTAATTATTTTGATACTTCATGAAATTTTATTCTGATATACCGTAGAGATCTCGTCCTTAAAGTATCGGGTAGCAGCGCATTTCGCTCGCGATGCATTTGGAAACGCATTTCGTGTTAGCGTCAAAATTGTATACGCAGAGTCTTATATGATTAAAAAAAAAGAGAGAGAAGAAGAAAATAGCGTCTATTCTTGTAGAACGCAAGAACGGAATGCTATTCTACTTCTTCTAACAAAAATTGCGAATTGCGCAAATTGTAATTGCGATCTTAAATGTTAAAATATATACAGTATATATATATATATATGTGTGAAAGAGAATTTGTACATTTCGAAGATTGGAGTTTCTAGATGATTGCAACACGATCGATGGAGGATTACGTTCGATTTTGTGCCAGAAAAAGACTGTTCCCTTTGTCCGTTATTATATATATATTACATTACTCTTTACGTATTCTTTTAAATCGATAACGTAGATATTTCATTTTCAACTGTACATACACTGCATTGTTATCTAGTCAGAATCTGATACCTATCAGTTCAGAGATTCACTTTTTCGACCATTACACTCTTTTTTAAGTTTATGACTGAGAAATTTAATAGATAAATATATTATATATGTAAGTGTATATACATATATATTTATATATGTATAATATACACACATATAATATGTGTAAAATAACAATTGTATATACTATGTTCGGAATAAAACGGTGATAAAAAAATTGTCTTAATCTTTTCCCAGACAAAAAATTATAATAAATTAAGTAGAAGTATACAGTAGAATACCAATTAGTACTCATTATCTAATATTTGGAGGTACAATATCCGAAACCTTATTTTTATTAAAGTGTTATTAAAGTTTATAGCAATAATAATCATACAAAGCGCGTGTAGATAATACTTCATTGAGTACAAATATTTCTGTATAAATCGTAAATAATACTGAACATTCCAGTATGTCATTGTCTTAAAGAGAATATTTACGGATAAACAATCGACGCACTTTGATAGTACATCGATATTTTATCCGTTTTGTTGCACTCGAGATAATAAAATAATTACGATTCTCTTTCGCTCTCGAGATGAACGTATGATGATAACTAAAATTAACGATTGCACATCAATCGTCGATAATGTAATCCTGATTTACCAATGCGGATTCAAGTTGTCCTCGGCGGTTCCAGCATGAGACTGATGAAGAAGTTTTCGCGGTCCTCTCTGTAACGCGCCTTCAGAATATATTCACACGCGAATGAGTTTAATGGGAAATTGTAGCCCAACGCGAATCTCTGGCAGTTTGTCAGCCAAGCCGCGATGTCGATAACGCGTCTCCTCCTCAAGTCCACATTTTTCAATTTCCTCTTATTTTGCAAGCGTACTTTCATCTCCAACGTAAACACGCGCCAACGATTAAAAAACCTGCGTGCAAGATATCGCTGCCTGCACGTCCAGACATCGCCCTTAGTTTCATCAGTGACGTTCTGGCGGGCTGTGAATTTCATCCTAGTCAGTGTCGCTGTAAAAATGCGCCTAGCTAAAGATTGCTTGGATTCTGTTAGATTCTTGTCATCTCTTGAGTTATGATAATTGAAATTATTATTAATAGACAAAGACTCTGAAGTCCCACGAATTCGCGCGGTTAACTGTTTCTTTGTGAAGAACGGTGCAAAATTCGCTTGAATTTCTTTCAGGCTATTTAATCCCAGAACCTTGATCAGAAAATGACCAACGTATGGCATGCAAGGTGGATTATGTTTCGCTACGGTCCAGACTTTTCGATACTTTGAACATCGTGGACTTTTATAAATCTTGGACAGCCTTTCCATCGTCGCGTATCTAAAATATGTATGATTGTGTCGGTACTAAAACATTTTTTTGTTTTTTCGAAATAGAGTAATTAACAAATGGAGAATCGGGAAATATTTATCAGATTTTATTTATTAATTTATTAATTTATTCGCGTGTACAGTAAAAAAACATTTTGTATTTTTTTTATGTTAAAACCTATTCTTGTTGAAATTTTTATATTGAATTTTTAACACATATTCAAATATTTATTTAACGTGACTCCGTTATTTGAATATCTTGTATTAAATTAATATTCAATATTTTTTTATGTTAAAATAATACAATCTATGTGTAAGTAGAGAGAGAGAGAGAGAGAGAGAGAGAGAGAGAGAAGAGAGAGAGAGAGAAGAGAGAGAGAGAAGTAACATAAAAATAATTTATTCTAAAACATAAATTCTAAGATAAATGAATAAAATGTATTAATTTAACATATTATAAATGTAAATTTTACTGAAGAAATATGCTTACGCAAATTGTGTCAATGTTACATTTTTTGTGTTAATTTTTTATAATATTTATATTTGTAACATATTTATCTTATGTTAAATTTGAATGGGGACTGTTTAGGACACGTAAAATGTGTTAAATTTAACAGAATGTTTTGACTGTGTACTAAAAATGTATGATAAATTTATTCATGAGAAAGATTTATGATAAATATCAAAAGGAATTATTTTTTCTTTGATATTTAATTAGGAAATTGTAATGGATCTTAAACGAAAGGAAACCTGCTGGCGTGATGAGTCCTCAGATAGGACCAGCTTCTCCGAAGCCTGTAAATCGGCGGAGCCTGTAGACCAGCCAGGATGGATCTGCAAGACTGAAAATTGCCAAGCGCAAGACACTTGTCAGCGGCATTAATAAATCTCGCCATGATCCTGGTCCTCATGTCGAGCTGCTTGATCGCGAGAATCTCGCTAACGGTCAGGCAGGCGATCCGGTGACTGAAGGCGATCCACGCACCCAAATTCGGTGCGTTGCGCGACGATCTCTGGTAGATCAGCGCCTCAATCTCGGTCGTGGGAATGCGGACGAAGAGATCGCGATCGATCGACGTGAGTTGTGTGGCAAAGGTAGTGCTGTCCAGGTCCCACATGGTGATGCGAAGATTCATCCTTAGCAATCTCCGCAATTGTGCCGTGCCTTCGTCGATGTTGACGTTTCTGTTCGTCTTTCCATCGCGTTTGCGTGTACCGTTGATAGAAAGCATGCGGTCCAAGAGACTGCTGGATTTTTCTGTAATCGCAACTTCAGTATTGCCGTTCTCGCTTGATATTCGATTTTTTCGTCGGTAGAAGAATTTTCCTTTCGATTGCTTCTCCTTCCCGTGTCGAAAATTCTGAAGAGACGCTAAGTGATGCCTCAGCTCTCTGTCATAAGATGCTTTGTGTAAGACATAACTGATTACAAGCTGATATCTAATGATACCTAATCCTCTTACGACAAACAATCTCTTCTCAAATTATTTAATGAAGAATGCAATTGAACGTTAAATTGGACAATTAAATTCAATTAAAATTAAATTCTCACTCTAAAATTTTTGTTGAAGTTGAGATAATTGAATTGAGCTTTCGTTGGTTAAGATATAAATTACATATAAAATGAGTGTATCCAATGTGGCCTACCTAAACGTTACGATTTTTGCTAATTATATTCAACATTGAAAACTGGTGGTCAAATTCAAATCAGGAAACATTTTTTAACATTAACTGAAAATATGAGTTTTTTACATGGATATAATAAAGATTTAACTATATGTAATATATTATTTATAAACGGCAAGTAAACTATGTTGGACACCTTATACGACTTTTAGAACAATGACAAATATTCTTTTTGTATCACCTGTAGGCAGCAACTGCTGCCTGAGGCCTGTACCAATATTCTGGCGTCCAGAAGAGTATCACTCGTCCTCTAGTGACGGCACCAATAATACTGGATCCGCCGGGTGTCAAGGCAGTGCAAGAGATGCTGGCTGTCAACTGGCGGCGCGAAACCGGAAGTCTCAGCTCCGGATCTGAGGGCTGTCTGCGAATGTTGACCGCACTCGGTGATCTGAGAGTCTGCACGGATTCTCGCTCGCCAGGTTGCACCGACCACGGGCCGAGCGCATGGAAAAAATGCGCTGCCGAAGATAAGCCGTATCTTCGCGGATGTCTCTGACCCTTTAAGGATCGGCAATTGTCTTCCCAAATTGTCACGCCGTTCTCGAGCAACTTACGAGCATCGACGACGTCTTCGTAGCCCGAATCACCACGATAAGGACCCAGAATCAATTCGGAATTGCATTTCTCCGACACGCCGAAGCCAAAACGCGATATTTTTGCTAAAGTCCCTTTCGGCTCATTCTGATATTGTTGTTGACGTTTGCCATACTTATTTTCCACATGCTCTACGAAATCGTCTTCGAAAAACATGTTTCGACGTTCTAAACGTTTTTGAATGTTTAATAATATAATGTATTTCGGTTGGAATATTTGCATTTCTAATATATTTATCGGATTCATTTAGTCGATAAATTATATTATTATTCTTACAATTTTTTAAACCCATAACAGAAGTATATATTTAAAAATAAATTTTCGAAGTCTCTACGTTATTAAAAGTTATTATACAAAGAAAATTTTTCATTTACATAAAAAATTAGAACACTTGAAATTATCACAAATAGTACGATAATTAGCCTACATGAATAGAACAAAACTGTGAAAAATAAAATTGAAATGTAAAATTATTCCCAAGACCACCAGGACCCAGTTACGTTCTAGTTATGGGTTAAATTTCTATTATTAGGGAAACTTGAATCTAAAATGTATCTAAATAGATAAGGAAAATTTATGATTTTCGCAAATCTAACCGTGACATCGGTTATGCTTTCCAAGAACATTTATGCCGACACTGTTATCCAGTTGACAGACATTGCAAGGCGAACTTTTGCAACTTGCGGCGTAATCGCAATGACATACATCGCGACTTCTTGCGAAAAGGACATTACAAAGTCCGCCGGCACGTTGAAATCTTGCCCGACCATCAAACTTTGTCTGACACGGCCAACTGTGACAGGATTTCTCGCAAGCTATGTAACGCGGTGTGCGATCTTTCAGCTCGTATCTTAGATCCTCCAGGCTGGCTCCAGCGAATCTCACCGGAACCGGCGTGTAATTGCCGTTCATCAACTCGTTGTAACACGGTCCAAGATACAAGTTCTTCTCGGTCCATGTTGGAGCAACATAGTCGCCGGCACCTCCATAATGACTCCATACTCTGTATGCGTTTTTTTTTTAGATATGATATTATCACTAATCAGTATTAGCTCAAAAATTTCCTAATTAATATTTATGGTCTAATGTATTTTAAATTAATGTATTTTTGTTTGAAATTAATATAATTAAACAATCTCTTTCATTTTGGAGACCAAAATCCGAAAAATGAGATTATGTAATTTAAAATTATGTGAAGTTGTAAAAAACATTTTTTATGAACATTTTTTAAAACGTAGTTGAAGACAATATCCAAATTCACTGGACCCACAAATACCAATTACAATTATTCACATGATGTCGAGAGAATTGAAACGTTTTTGCTGAGACAAAATTGACTCTAAACTCGCCATTAAAAATAAATTTAGCTGTTAAATACATTTGCAAATAACATGAGTAATGTAAAGAGATAAAAAATAATTTACACCGATCATCACCTGAATATCGATCTTTTACATCTCGCGTCGCGATTACTCCTGATTTCTATCTCAGACGACAGCAAATATAAGGCGCTACTGCTTGACGAGCTCGCCGCCGTCGTTTCGGACAACGAGCTACCGTTTGCCTTGTATGCCAGTAATCTTCGTACCTGTTCGCACCAGACTTTCCAAGAAACCCTGCGTCGCTCACCGCCGAGCTCGTAATAATTAGCTCGACCGTCAATGAATCTAGGGCAATCAGTCTGAGATAAACCGAATGTAAAAATCCACTTTCTTTAAGAGAAAATTGATTAAAGATTTGTATTTTTCGATTTCAGGGCTCCTATTCTGTAATTTTTAATATCAGTTATGTTCCAAAATTCACTGTCAGCACTAAAAATTTAGTTTACGTTACATGCACTATAAATATATATTTCTACACTGGCAATAAATTTTGGAACAACCATTGTCGTACCATCACTGTACAGCTTTTTTACTGTATTTAATACCTGCGCAACGACAATGTAACGATGCTGATACTACATTGTTAAGTGTTACGAGTGTAAGGACCCTGCTTAACATAAGAGAAAAGAAAGAAAAAATAGAGTCTGTGATTGTTTTATAGCCCTCGCTTTGTCTGAAGGATTATACCTTGCCTTCAGAGTCTTGCGACGTCTTCTCCTAAACACGCTGAGCGTAACATATTCTAAGGGATACACGGATACGAGTTCGAAGCTCTCAATACTAGCGTCGATGCAAGATGGGCAAAAGAAACTGGGATTAGTCTGAAGGATGTCGGCAGCAACGATCAGCCTAGTCGGTGTAAGACCCAGAGAGACCTGACGAATCCCTCGTCCATTCCTCGTGGTCTCCGCGAACGACGACTCCACCAGAATGGTCTCAGAGAACTCGTGGTACTCCGACAGCAGTAATTTGCGTATTCTGTTACCCCGTAACCGATCGGGCAATCTCGTTCCACGTGACGCGTTCATGGATAGCTTCTCTCGCGCGGCGAGGAAGGGGATGGTATCGCACTGCACGAATCATCTATGAGATTCTGCATGAACGAGGGATTTTCAAAGCGCTCGTTTACCTCCCAATACCTAACCGTGCTGAATTAACACTTTCTCGATCGAAACGTCAGGGGAAGATGCGTACCGGCATTATTCACAGACAACTTCTCGCTTCTCGGGAAACGTTCTAAAAAATAATAAGTGTGTAATACTTAAATATGCTCATGCAATGACCCTCTGGAGCTGACCGAAATCGAGTGCTACGGAAACGTAAGTGCTTCAAAATCAAACATCGTATATCGTTGAATCTCATAATCTCATAATCATAAATCTTTTTGTAAAAAATGTTATTTAATTTTTTAAATGTTATATTTGCAAATTTAAATTATTCTTATTAAAATATATTTAAATTTTACTTTTTTTACACGAGTTATATCATTTTAGTTCTTTGAAATTAATTAGTGCCTTTTAATTAAATTGAATGGATCTTATAGATCCAGCATCAGCTCTGAAGGGTTAACATTAAAATCGTAAAATTAATGTTTTTTGTTATTATGTTTATGTCCATAATAACAAAATTCGTAGATATATTCTTAATCATAGTCACCGTGTTCTTAATCTTAATTAATAAAAAACTTGAATGCCTCATGGATTTCATATATTAATTTAGGAAATCGATAAGGGGTTCAAGATCAAATATTATATGTGTGTCGTCGATTTTATTTAAACATTCAACATTTCGTCGAATTTTACGTTAAGATTCGTACATAGCCGCAGTAGATTACATTTAAGACTACGCGATAAATACTGGTCGTGAAACCTCGTCTCGATTAATAAGAATTAGCTCCTTACTTTCGGTGTATAATACGATAATAAATAAGATATAAAAACATGTACGTGTAAAAGAACCTCACCAATAGGGAGAGCGCCTTTTCACTTATATAATTAAGTCGAAATAGTGTTAGCGAAACGTGCAAAAATGTACAAAATTTACGAAGATACAAGATGATTGTTGCTACGTCTTTTCGACTCGATTCTTATCGACTATTATTTTCCGGATTCACTTTAATGGTGACTTTGTTGCTGAGAGCGGAAGCAAGTTTCTCGATATTGCTCTGAAGAAGCTTGTTTGGCTCTGGATTCGTTGTTTCATTGCTGGATGTCACAGCGTTCTCATGAATAGTCTTCACGGGCGACTGATTTTCCTAAAATGCAAAAACAAGTTCTCATTTTTTCTCGGAGTCGTATTTTCTTTGAGAAAGAATTACAATATAAAATGCCATATAAAATTTACAATTAAATAATTCGATAAATTCCAGAAATGTTCAGGAAAAAATATGCAGTCGAAGTATTTATAATAATAAAAGTTTTAATTTCTTTCACTGATTTAACATTATTTTACACTCAGAAAAAAAGATATAATAATGAACTATATAAAAGCGACAACTATATATATTTATATATAAATATATATAAATATAGAATTAATATATTAACATAATATATATTAGAGAAATATATATATATATTATAATATAAAAGAATTAACATAATATGTATAATATAGTTGACTGAATTATTTTATAGTTATTGTAACACTGTAAAAATAATTTATTCAATTCCATGCATTAGTTTATTCGATTATGTATACACATTTATTTTGTATAAAAAAACTTGTATAATTGTCACTTTTATAGTTGCTATCATATTATGTTTTTCTCTGAGCGTATGACTAATCTTATTCTGCGGTAATTAATGATTTTGTTTTATTGTAGTATCGCTTACGCCTTCAGTCTTTCTTCTGAGGTTCGACCTCTGCAGGGTCGCGGCAAGCTCGTTCTGCAGCCTGGATACGACAGGGCTATTGTCCGAGTCGTCAACGCTGTTTTTGTCGCGACTTGGCTGTTGCGGCAAGAATTCCAACCTGGATGGCTGTTTCGTCTCACCCTCGTACGACCCTATCCTGATGGCCACCTTGCCGCTGGGTAACTTTGAAGGCTGAGCACTGTTGGTCGGCGAGATCGGCGTAGCCGAGTTCTTTGCGAGTTCCGCAACGGGGCTCGTTGCGGCGTCCTTGGGAATCTTGCTTGCAGTACCAACGTGTCGCGGACTATTGTTCGTCGAGGAAGGGCTCGTCACTGGGAAGTACGTTGGCGGTGGTTTCGGCACTGTATTGGGCGTCTCCTTCAGCTTGAACGATTCGATGCTTTGCATTTCCACCGAGTCGTCGCTGTTCCGATTTTTAGAAGGAAGCGGAAGCGGAGGCGCTGGCGGTGGCACCGGAGGACTTGCTGTTGTCGACACTATTGCTGTTGTCTCATTGAGCATTCTCTTCTGCTGTTCCTGAGAATGTAACAAAACATATTGTTACATCATTCTAAATAGGATATATTATATATGTATGCAATTTTTATATATAAAATTATAACACTGTGCAAAAATAAAATTAGATATTAAAAGGATTTAGTACACATAAAAATATCTCATTCTATTGCTAAGAAAAATTATATATAATCCGTTTACTCTTTTTCTTTTAAATAATGGTTATCTTTAACAAAGAATATTTTCTTAATAATAGTCTTAAATTTACTTGTTACAAAAAGAAGAAAATTCATTATTATGTACTCAAAATATAAATTTATTTTCTTTCAAAGAATAAAATTTTATCGAAGAAGCGACTTTATATAATAAGCAAATCAAAGTTTCAATTTAATGATTTTGATTGAAGTGTTAAATTTACTAAGATTCAGATTAAATACTGTAAGTTTGAATATATAAACTTTTTTAAAATTTGAAACGAGTAATTAATATTTAAATAACAATATGATAAATATGTGTTTTTCTGTATGCACATTACGCGTATTTTATTAACTTAAAAAACTACGATTAAAAATTATTAATATATATATTCTAAAATAGAATACGTTGTATTTTCAAAATGTATTTTTAATTTGTCGACAGAAAAATATTAAATATATTTAACAAATTAATAAACTGTCCTTGGACATATGTGCTAGAGTTGTAAATTAAATTGCATATTAATACTAATTGCACATTAACGCTAATTGTTTTGTATATAATTACTAACGTTGTAAGGAGTAATTGTGACCAGCGCTTGTTTCCTTATTGAGTCGGTTGTATTATTCGCCTTCGAGTTTTTATCCATATTTAATTCTAAATATTTCTAACAATATTTATAGCAATAGTGATACAAGAAATTTAATACGTCACGTATTCCACTTTCCACGTGAGTTAGTTCTTTTTGCTTGCACTTTTTACATTCATCGCGCGGTCGCATATATTATCATCTATTAAATTTCACATGTACTAAACAGACTTGTCTCTAATATATATAGATTACATTAAAACAATCTTATTTATGGCAGTGTTCGTTGAACTTATTTCTTATTATCTTAAAAGTCTTCAATATTTTCATAAAATGTCCTTCAGCTTTTCGGAGAACCAATTAAATAGAATCAGTCATCGGGTTGACGAAAACATTTTTCTTTACGTGTTAATGTTTCGACGAATATTCTTTCCTCTCTTCGCCACAAAATGTACTTCTCTATCCCGCTATTTTCTTCGAATCACGATCGAATGGCGATCAGGCGATCACGCGTTTTTGCGGTATTTATTTCGCGGACCGCCGATCGCACGACGCGACGACGGCGGACGGGCAACTGAAGGAACGCAAGAAGAGCGCACGTTACGTCGCCTTACGCCGGCGTTCTTATGTAAGCCCTATTATTTTGCACATCCGCCACAATTCGTAGGAAACTGCAGTGTTCGAGGCTGTGAGGAAAAAATGTGGCACAAGACCTCGCGTCGACGCGACGCGGCGTGTCGCGTTGCAACTCGAATCCCGGTATCGGATGCCTCGTACACGACGTGACGGTGCTACGATCACCGTCGCTGGCCTTACGACGAATAAATCCACGAACGTCTCGATAACGATGATTAATGGACGATAAGGCGGTAACATAAGCTGTCAATCGGCCTTCTCGCTTGTGTAACAGTCACCTGCTCGCGGGAAAAAGTAAAGGAGTGATTTATCAACGAAAACACGCTCAACTCTACTTGTGTGTGTTGAAGAAAATAATATCCAGATTTCTCTTCGAAAAATGAGAAATATATACGCGCACGAAATCACTTTGTTGCGGCACACTCTAATCTAGAGATACACGTTTTAATCTGGAGAGACAGTCGTTCCCGTTATTCCTATTATCCCGGCAATCCGAAGACACTCGAGATGCCGCTTGGTTTTGAATACAGCTTTCGAATAATAATTATTAGTAATTAATTTCCGCAGCAGGTTTATTATTATTATTTCGTTGATTAAACTGTCACAAATATTTCTACGTCAAAAACGATGTATCGAGAATGATTGTAATGCGCGCTCTCGAGAGAGCAGTTAATATAATTAATTTACGTATAAACTACTTCCGCGATCAAACGCGATCCGCGATATCGCTCGTACATTTTCCTTACCGCGTGGTAATGCAAGAACTGAAACAAAACGTTGGAACATACGTGACTTTAAGGTGTGCAAACTGCTCGCTATCTCTCGACGTTTCAACAATACTACCGAGCAACCAATGTGCGCTCCACAGGTATACACACAAGTAAATATATTGGCGCGTCAGCAACGCATGCATGCACGCACACGTGCACGACGATTACGTCGTAGTCTGTACGCCACACCGACGACGACTATTCCGGAGTCTTCATAATTTCGTGCTCTTATCTGTTTGCACCGCCGGATCGTTGCTTAGCGGTTGTGTAATTAAAAACTCGCTACTCGAGCCGCCGCGCCGGTTAGCTACGCCTTGAAAATACTCGCAAGAAAAAGATGCGTGCGGGTCGAAAGACCTCATATCTTCGCCATCTATTCACTTCGACATCTCGTTAAAGCGAAATTAACTTGATATACGATAGAAACGGCTATTGTTTTCGAGCGCGTTATATATCGTGCTTTCACGCGCAATCGTTAATTTTACGTTGTTAATTACGATCACCTTCGGAGAATTATCGTAATTGATATCAGTGGAACCTTGCATTATACTTCAATTGCTTTTAATTTTTTAAATATTTGATAACTTATTGATAACTCATTGATAACTTTTGATAATTTTGATTAGTTCGACTTTTTACAATTCAATTTACGTTTTGTCTAAAATTGATTCATTTTTTTAAGATCAATTTAATTCATTGCTGACATTACGGCAATCTCGACTTGTGCATGTTGTTAATACTTGATTGCAATTATAACATGCAATACATTACGTCATTAATCGGTTTGAAAGATACGCTTATCACTGAACAGTACACCAGACTGGCGTCAGGTAGACTATTGTTATCGCATAAAAGTTGGAGCTTCATGTATTTCAAATTCCACGCGGCAAAATAAATTCGCGACTAATTATTTCTGTATACAGATCAGTAGTTACAAATTGCAACATACGTAAAAACATATTCAAAAAGTACTAAAAGAATATTTTATTATTTTAGAGTTGAGAGAATATTATTTTATTGAATCTTCCAAAATTTAAGTTACGCAATTTTTAAATAATACGTAAAATGAATTAATTTTTTCTTACCTTCTCCTGAACTTCTTTGGGCACCTGTTCCGAGGACTGCGTTTTTTGTTGAGCAGAATTGAACATCTTTTGGTGTGCACGTTTAAACTCCTCCATCAGCTGCAAAAAAAAAAATCAATTTTATTAGCAGGAATTTTTAGGTTTAGTCAGCAGATTCAATGGCATATATTCAGAACGTGTATAACGATATTAGCGCGAATTTAACATAGTTCACGCTACATACTACAGAATTTCAGAAATAAAAGAAATAAAAACGTTTATCGATAAAAAAGCGCATTCTTAATATGAGGCATCAGCTCTAAATTATAATAATTAAGACTGGACGGTAATTGCATACAATTTATAGATTCCTTATACATGTGCAATTAATTATATATACGTAATTGCAAGCAACTGACCTTATCGTGTGCGACTTTTTGCTCCTGCGATCTCAAAGTTTCAGGATTCTGAGGCTTGCGATTATCCGGAGTTTTTTCCTTTAGCGTTTCTGCTTTAGCAGCATTATTCATCCTCTGCGAGAAAGAAAAACAATGCGTGATATGTGATAAAATGCGAGTATAATAAATATAGTGATAAATTAAAAATAACTAATTATTAAAGGCAATTAATAATTACTTGAGATAAAATAAAAATAATAAATATACTCGTAGAGAACGTAATTTATTTTAAACACTAAAAATGTATCTATATAGAAAAAAATGAAGAAGTTACAGTACCGAGGAAAACAACTTCTAACTATTTAATTATATACTCTAGCATTATATATAATCTAGTTCATGGCTAAAAGATTAAACTTTTTGCAGCACATTATGTCGCGAGGTACTTCAACTGATTGATAACATTCATCAATTTCTATCGCGATAGACACGAAGAACATAAAATATAAAAGATATCATAGATAAACAGACCAATGGCAAAGATATCGTTGCAAAATAACGATTAAGATTAAAAAATTACGAATACATTCAACGCGAGAGAGAAGACAGGAAGCATTTTGATTGCAACACGTCCAATAATACATACGATAAGAATGCATTATAAAAACTATATTAGGAATTACGCTTCATGTTTACTCTCAATCCTCATGGTTTAGCGATCTTATCTCACAGAAGAAAATCCGAGATACGTGATTTTATCTTGAATATCGATCAATTTTACCTGCTGCGCTCGCCTCTGTAACTCCTGCGTGATGGCGGTGCTCAGATCGGTGCTGGCGATCGGCGACGTCCTGGCGACATCCTTGCGCGGCGTCGCGTATGTGGCTGTCGAAGTTTCCGTCGTTTTGCTGGTAACGCTGGAGGATCCGCCACCGATCGCCGATCCGTAAGAAACGGTGGATGCCGGCTCGCAGGACGATGTTGACAGAGATGACGACGTCGACGCGGAATCCTTGCTGCAGGACGACTCAAGGCTTGACTCGGTCTCCGTCGAGCCGGTGCTGCCCATCGACATGGTGCTGCCCATTTGCATGCCCATGGCGTTCATTGGTTTGGTCTCTGTAATAGTAGATACACGACGATTGTAATATGAAACATTATATAGAAGTAAATAATCTTCTTAAATTCGAAGTATAGATCTTCATTTAAAAAAAAAAACACCGAAAAATATAAATTCAATTTTAATATATAAATTGGAAAATAATTAATATTTATTTTAATAATTATTAAATTAATTTAATTTAATAATTATATTAAATTAAAAAATTTAATATATAAAAAATGATGAGCCAAAGCTAGTTGTATGCTAAAATTAACAAGTAATAAAACTCATATATAAAAATAATGTTTTCAGCTCTTTAATTAATTTATAAAAAAAAATCTATTTGATTTATAATCTATTTGAGTCTTAAATCACATTAATTTAGTTTAACTTAATTTAATTTATTATGTACAAGCTTTAAATCAAATTATGTCTCTATTAATCTAAGAAAGAACAGCGCATGAAAATATTTTTAATTCTTTTAGTAAGAGGATATGTATTTTATTTATTAAAAAAAGTGAAAAACTTGAAATTTATGTTTTCAAACGAATGGACAGCGGAAAGAGGACTTCCTTCGACTTGGCGCTCGAGCAAACGCGGTCAGTTATTATTCTAATGATGCTGCGGGAAAAGCCGTCAAACCTGCTGGCCATTTGTAAGGAAGCGGCGGCGGAGGTGCAGGTGGACAAACCGACTGATGCACCTCTACGGTCGTTATCGTCTTCCTCTCGGCTTCGCTCTGTCGCTGCATGAGTTGCAGATCCGTCAATCGATTGCCGACCACTTGGTCGTTCTCCTGGCGCAGAAAATTATTCGCGGCACGTAACATATCTTGCTCGTATATTTAATTATCCGATTACTTAACGAGACAACATTTCAAGATGAAAAATGGCGTGATAACGAAAGCAGATCTCCTTACTTTGGAGCCATGATACATGGGTAAGTCGTCCGCAGGCCCGTCATAAATCACGTCCTGCTGCCTCGCGTTATCTCGCCGATAGGCCAGCCGCCGATTGGCCTCGTCTCGTGGATTCGCGTCGAAATCATGCACCTCATAGTCAATCCTGGGCGCCACGGGGTCGTAAAGTGGCTCGTTATCGATGTCATCGTCGTAATTGCCACGCGGATTGAAATGGTACTGCCCGCCCAGTATAGGCCGGTGATTCTGGTTCTGGTTCGAGCTCTGATTAACACGAATCACGGTTGTGTTATTCGGTTTACGCGACCATTCCGGCGCCTAGAAAACGGTCAAATTAAATCCCCATGAGAAAGAGGCGTTGCATTCTTGCCTTTTAAGCGATCATAAGCCCGATCTCTTGCGTAAACGTAATTGTAGTTGTAAGAATTGAACAATCACACTTGAATACAAGGAGAATATCCGACTGTGATTGGTGAATTGTTACAACAATGACCACTTATAATTACGTTTACGCAATTGTAAATCAGGCTTTATACTTTGAAATTAAAAATATGTCAAAAAAGTGGATAACTCAGAATACACGCATACACACACGCACGCACGCACACACATTACTATATTAATGTTTTATAATTAATGCACGAATATTAACAGATAAGTTAATATTCCCCGGCAAAAACCGGGGAAAATTAAGTATTTTATTTTATTTAAAAGAAGATTTTTCCAGTGATTATTATATAATTCAACGATTATTTTTTACATGATAGAGTTTAATAAAAAATTTTATAAAGAATATAATTAGTAGAATGTTATACAATTAATGTAATTATTCAAGAGTAGTTATTGTGATTATTAATTATTCTAGTAATTATTACAATTCAACGGTTATTATTTTTTATATATATATGATAAGTAGAATTTAATTTATAAAAAAAATATAATCAATATATATGAATTTTATACAATTAATGGTAATTATTAATCAAAAGTAATTAATTTAATAGAAATTTTACAGTTAATGTAACATAAATTTTCAAGTATTCATTGTATATGCTCTGCTTTTCTAGATATAATATACGTGTCGATGTGCATAACGGTAAAAGCTGATAAGCTACTGCACTGTTTCTTATCGCGTAGAACGCGCTGCCAATAGGTAATACAGTATATCAAAACGATATTTCGATAAGAAGAAGTAAAACAAACCGAAGTAACAAAGGTATATGAAGAATTTAAAATTCACGAGTCAAAATTCTCAAAGCCTAATAAAGCAAAATTTAATTTATATCTGTTTTCTTCTCGAAAAAAATTGCTTAGCGCAACAAGAAATAAACTCTTGGAGTTTTATATTGCGCAATAATGTACGAAACAAGATACTCTATTTTAAAATTCTTTACCTGATCCACGTGCGTCCACTCCGAAGAACTGCAGCTGGTGGTCGACAGGGCGAGGGGGCAGCATATCCTACAACGTCACACACGGAAATAAAGCGGGATCTGTCCGATTATGCAAGCGAGTCCGTACCGATTTCTAAAGAGTGGAATTCATGGGACGCGCGTTTTTACCATCAAGGAACACCGAGGAAAACAAGGAACAGGATGAATGTTAATATACGTGGCGGTAAGGAATTCGAACTGCGGCGGACTCTATGATCGTTATCGCCGCGTGTCCTATTAATGGACCGACTTTCTCCCAGTGTAAATTCATTGATGCCACTCGATAACGGTTAGCCACTGGAAAAGATATGTGCACAGCGCGTACCATAGGCAATCCGTTATTGTAATCGGTACATCGCTCCGAAAAATTACACGATGGGCGTATTGATCCTACCAACGCTAAGTTTGATGTGCAAATAAGCGAAATCATTAAGCGCTAATTAAGCTACGCTTTCAATGATCAGTAAGTTTTAATTTGATAATGTACTTATTATTTCTTTCCTTTTAAGTTAATAATTAGATTTGTGTTTACAAAAATCTAGATTATATAAATATTATGTCATTAAGAATGTGAAATGTATGAAAATCTTGTGTTGCATTAATTAGGAGTGCCCCAATTCCTCTTTTTATCAACTTTACATATCAATAGCAATACTGTATCACACTCGATAGTGTTCTAGAATTAATTTAATGCTTGTTTGATTAAAAATGAGTTTAACGACTCATTCAAAATTTTGGAATTAATTAATCAGAAACGGTCTTTTGATAAAATAATTGAAGGGCTTCCTGAGAAAACATTGCATCCAACATTCTTTTAATTAAAAAAAATGGGAACCATGTAGCCACCGCACACAAGCAATATTTTCCTATTAAAATATTACTTTTCATAAAAATGATGATTGCAAGTATTGCAACGTTTTTGTAGGGAGTTCTTTAATCGAAGCTACATTGCAACTGACCTGCCATTTCTGTTGCAGGCATCGTCGCGCGGATATCGCTGATGCATCCTG
>NW_017296732.1:37557-58756 GCF_001594075.2 Trachymyrmex cornetzi | reverse complement strand
GGAGCCGCGGGTCCACAATGGCTCGGGACAGTCGTAAAGGTGATTGGGAGACGTGGGTCGTTGCACCACGAGGTCGAGGATCGCCGAGCTGCGCATCACTTCAATGGCTCGTTCGAACGGAAGATCGGTAAGTCGTTGTCCGTTGCACCAGATTATCACGTCGCCGGCCTTCAGACCTGCCGCTCGCGCGGGACCGCCTTCCCTCGTGCCCTAAAGGTGTGCTTTTTGTAAGCAAAACTAATGTCCTCCAACCATTCATCTCGCATAGAATGCGAACTTTTTAAAAATGTCGAATCCCACATACGAGTTCAGAGTGGATAAACCTTGTTACTTTATTCGAATTTATTTTAACTGATATATTTTGGTTTTTAATATATGTATATTTATATTAATTAACCCCCAGGAATAGTTACAGAAGTGATTTTTATATACTAATAGTAAAAAATGGAGTTCAATCGTAGTAGTTTTCCTTATTAATCAGGAATCCATACCCATTTTTTAAATTTCTCCTAATTTTTTTTACAAAGTATTTTTTAGGAAGTAAATTTATATACATAATGATCTCACATACTAATACAATAAATTGTAAAATAATTAATAATATACAATAGGTAATTAATACTAATATAATAATACAGTGACTTTTAATTGGGGTGTAAAAAACACCCTCAGATAATTGTCTAAAATCGTAAAGAAATGAGGTGACTATTTCTTGGTTAAAAAATCTTATAAAAAAGTTTATTTTTATTGAAATAGTTTTAGGAATAATTCTTAAAAAAAGAAATTTTAATCAAAGCAGGTTAATCTTCGCGAAACCGAGGGAAAAATCTCACGAATGCCAGATGTTTCATATGACATGACTACCTCCAATTAGAATGCTATTAACCTGAACAGTGAGACCAGGTACGATGCCTCTGCAAACGCCGCAGCCCAGACGACCTTTCTCGCCGACGAGAATCCGAATTCTGACTTCTGCGCTTGGTATACCGCCTAAACCAGTTTCGTTGTATTGCAGCTGCTGTTGCTGTTGCTGTACCATGTGCCAGGTAACCGGATCGTTTGGATTGCTTTACAAGAATTGTAAGAGATTTTTATAACGAGAGGATATCGATCGTGGAAAGAAGGGGAAACGCACGTACGCATGGTGCGCGCAAGGTTTTAATTAAGTTTCGATACTTACTCTTTTACGGGTATCATCCCAACGCCTGCAATACAAATCGAAAGCCATAAATTACCGCTATCAGCAACGAGATAGAGATTATTGCAACGCGCCGCGAATATTACTGTTATTAATTATTTTTCCATCCGATCGCGAGGCTATCTCTACGCGGCACGTGGAATGAAAGTTTACATCCGAAAGACGTAACTTATACTTTGCAACAAAGATAATTAAGATGGAGACGAGATAGTTACTTCGAATTTTGAGCACCAGGACTTGCTGATTCTTTGCCAGAAGCGCGACCTCCTGGTGGACGGCGTCCTCCACCGGGTAACCGTTCACCCTCAGGATTTGATCGCCTACCTGAAAGCGGCAAGCCGAAAGCGAAATCATTAAGCACGACGTTGGTTAAAAAATTTGTATTAAATTTGACACTTTACGTGTTCTAAACGGTCCATTATTATAAAAGGACCCCGCACAAAATCATAAGATTTTGGCTCTCGATGAAATTGGCTGAAATTTTAGTATGTTATAGTTCTTGACTCACTGATCAAAAGTGTCCATAGACACAAAGCTTGAAAATGACTAGTTTTTTTGTTATAGCCGTTTAAAGTTTTATTTTATTAATGCCTCAAAAGCAAGTTTCTGTAATAAATCAAGAGATTTTAGATAACAATATACCATCCACTCTCACCACCCTCACTCCATTTCCACCCCTATTCCCATACACATATGCCCGCGCGCGCATTTTTACTATGTACTTAGATTTTGCTAGATTTTTACAATTTCTCTCACGCGTATCATTTGAAATGTGTGAGTCCATTTACCTTTCATGTGCGAAGTACTTGATTATCACGACCCGAATGTTTATTTCGGCATGTTAAGCTCCATGTACAAAAAAATATCGGGTGCTCTCTAAAGTGCGATAGCAACATAGGATAGAAAATTCTTTTCCTCTTCGCTTTGTTTACATTCATATGCGGCAAGGGGACACACGAAAATCAAGTAACCAAAAGGAATGAAACGCCTGTTTCTTTTCCTCTTCGCTTTGTTTACATTCATATGCGGCAAGGGGACACACGAAAATCAAGTAACCCAAAGGAATGAAACGCCTGTCACGTCGTTCATTCCGAATAATTTTGAGAACGGACGAAAAACTAAAATCATAAATGTACCATTGATGCATACACAAACACACACATGCGCGCGCGTGCACACACACATACGAAACTTCGATTTTTGCACCTTTTTCATATAAAAATGCGCGCGCGGGCGTATGTGTGTGGGAATGGGGATGGGAGTGAAGTGGGAGTGGAGTGGAGATGAGATTGGGAGTGAAGATGGTGAGAGTGATTGGCATATATTGTTATTTAAAATTTCTTGATTCATTATAGAAACCTGATTTTGAGGCATTAGTAAAATAAAACTTTAAATGGCTACAACAAAAAAACTAGTCATTTTCAGGATTTGTGCCTATGGACACTTTTGATCAGTGAGAGTCAAGAACTATAACATACTAAAATTTCAGCCAATTTCACCGAGAGCCAAAATCTTATGGTTTTGTGCGGGGTCCTTTTTGTGTCAATTTAATACAAGATGAATATGTTAGAAAGTAACTTTAAGATCAGCGATTAATTTTCAACTTTTAAAAGATTTCATTCTCTAGAATAAAATTCATTTTAAAAGTTTTAGAAAATAAAATGTGCAGATTGGTGCAACGAAAAAAGGCAGTGATTAGAGATAAATACCCTCAATCCATTTCTATGAGCCTCGCCACCCGGTTGAACGTCACTGACGTAAAATCCGGCGGCGTATTCGCGTCCACCTCGTAATGAGAAACCAAAGCCGGCATTACCGCGACGCCTCAGTCGTACATTTCTGGTCACGCCGATGACGGCCATCCTGCCGCCTCCTGCCGGGTTCCCAGGACCTCCACCGGTCGACGATCCCGTGCCAGCGCTTGACGCGCTGGAGGAGCCACCCGACCTGTTGTAAAAAAGACGTGTATAAATAATATCGTTTTCTGATACTCTGCTAGCTGAGCATAAAAAAGCCGACGAAAATTCAATTATTTTTTAAGAGCTTTCAACAATTCAAAAGAAATTTCGAGGCTGCGTTATTCTGAAATATTCTAATTAATTTTGCAAAATAAATTTTATTTGTGTAATATCTTTTTTCATTTCGCATATTTTTTGCATGTTCAGAGATATTTATGTATATTTTTGGAATATATTTCTGAAATATTTTCCCTTTCATTGTGTAAGTCTCGGTAAATATTTTCTCGGTCCCTCAGCTACGTCCGTCGCTGCAGTACCATCGCGGTTTTATTTCACCTTCGTGAGCAATTGTCTTGCAAAGATCCTCATTTTCTTCCTCGCTTCGATGAACGAATGAGCGAGCGGTTGAATTCCGTACCTTTGTTCGTCCCCCGCCGTTCTTTTTCCACCGCGCTGTGAAATTAATGACCACACTTGGCGCGAGGAAGGAAGGCGAGCTGAGGAAACGAACGTGGTGGCAAGGTGGAGCCGGTAGAGGAGTCACGAAGAATTCCACGCTCGAAGGAGAAAGAGGAAAACGGACGAAGAATGACTTGGGCCGAGACCAAACAGAGACACTCTGCTAATGACGCTGAGAATCTATCTTCAAGGGACATTCAAAAGATTGCACGCGACATGAAGCGGCAACACAGATGCTGTAGGACACCAGGGATGACACTGGGTAAATGACAGTCATTAATGGAAAAGGGAGGTTGCTCCAGATTGACTGGAGCAAGCTGCTTCAGGAGATCTTGTAAGAAGGGTTCTCCTTCTTGTCATTCTAGCCTCACCTACCGTACTTTCTTCGTGAAACAATGGCCGTGAACAATGGTATTTCGATATACTGCCAGTACTGAAAATCTACCCAAGCAGAACATAAAGCATGGTGTCTGGCTAGTCAATTCAAGGATAATTCCAGGACATCTCAGAAAAATATCCTGGTTTTTCCAGGATTTATCCATCAATTAATTTTCATTATTTAATTAATTTTTATCGATTCGTGCAATATTATATGCTTTGTATTCAATTCAAGTTAGGATTCTATATGAATGAATTAAAACGCTAACAAATTGGGAACAATATTATTTATTGCTTTATAAACGAATATTCCATTAACACAAACGTTTTTCTACTATATCCTATGTACATTAAATTCAAGTTGCCTATTGATGACTTATTACACCTTTAAGGAAGGATTTGTGCTCAAACACAACTTTTCTTTTTATTATTTCTTTTTTTCATGCTCTAACTCTTTTAGAATGAAAGAATGATAAATTTCAGACCAGTCCTGAAATTTCAGGGATTTTCCAGAATATACAAAATTCCAGTATAATTCCAGGATTCAAGGATATTCAAAGACTGGATACCATGATAAAGTCATCATAATATCAAAATAGTTCAAATTTTGAAAGAAAAATTATTTAAAAGACAAATATGATCAGACATGAAGTCTTACATGATGCTATGTAAAAATACAACAATTACAGTTTTACAATTATAATATGACTAAATATTATTATAATTAATTTGTCAATAAAATTGAATGTATTTATTGGCAACAAAACATGTACAAAAATTATGTAGAAAAATTCAAAAATTTTTCTGGCGTGTATAAGTATCAGTCAATAGAATTTCTTTATCAATAGTTATTTCTTATCATTGAAAGGTATGAAAATTACGTTCATTTATACATTAATGTATAATAAACAATTTTCTTAAAAACAAATCCTAACTGATTTGAATAACTTATATTTATCAAAGATGTAATTTTCTTAAAGACATTGAGATATATGTATATATACACACACACATATACATATATACATACATATGAATGTACTTTGGACCTTAATGTTCAAATGACGTTATCGTAGCCTGTTGCTCTACTTAAGTATAGTTTAAGTACTCTCTAACTTATATGAAGTGGAGTCTCGTCAAAGAGTGAAAATTGAACCAGTCTTAAAAAAAGTGGCTCAATTTTCAAACTTCAAGAGTGAAATTTCACTCTTCAGAGTAAGATGTACTCTAAAAGTTTTAGAGACTAAGTAACTTGAACTATAGGTTTTCAATACTGGCAGTGTACGAGTATATCAAAACACGGCCAATGTCTGGAGAAAACTGGAGCTCCACGTGCTATAATAGCGAGTCTTCAGGTGTTGGAATATGAATTTTTGGAGCAAACATAGCCAGGCGTGAGAACCCACATGGAAATCGGAGAGTCGCAGATTGCGCTCGGTCGTGGGATAATACCTATTTTATTCCGCGACCGCTGACATCAGCATCCCCGGAATCTCGCGTTGCGTAATAACGGCGTGGGATAACGCAATTTTATTTTAGTGCATTTAATCGTGCTCCTTTTTTATGTAATGGGGTCCCGGGAGGCGTTCGAGCGCACCGCGACGATGGAAACAGCTGCGTGTAAAAGTCAAATTGCTACCTCATGCCGGAAGATCTATTATGCAATCGCGACGGGCGAGAGAGGACAATAGATGCACGTGGCGGTGTTCCTCGCGCGTGGGGATTCCGCGACAACGCGCGCGTCCGTACGGAAAGACGTACCGTTACGATCGTCGATATCACCGTTTGACGATCACGCCCTGAAAGTGTTACAGCTAACGCAAACGTCGCGCGTACACACGTACACACCTTCCCGATCGTATCCGTCTGCGCTGGCTGACCCACCCGTGTCACGACGATCGCGATCGTCGTGATACTCATATGCACGTATTAATCCGGGATTCAATATTCCGCTCACGAACTATGCTAATTCCCGCCTCCTAAGGGTAAAACGTGTCGAAAGAGCTAACGGAAGAAATTTCAACGAAGAAGATAGCAAAATGAAAAATTATAGGAGAATCGAGAAGACATCTTTAGACAAAACCACATAGAAGCATAGAAAGAACAGTTTTGCTGAAGGATTTAAAAATTAAGCTAGATATAGATCTGAAAAAAAATTATGTTGAATCAATCAAATAACTATATGTAGGACACTCAAAATGATTGCTAGAATGTAAAAATTTGTTGCGACATTGCTCATCATGATAATGCTTTTTTTTGCAACATTGCTCATCATATTGTCATGAGACTGTGGTAATTAACCCTTACCGTACCATCTACAATTTGGTGCCTCATCCATACCATCAAGGGTCACTAGAATAGCTTCGTTTTTTTCATCTCTTCGAAATAATTTAAAAAATTTCTAAAAATTCACCAACATACTTTCAACTTTCTAGAATAAATATTGACTCTTTATTTTGGAAAATAATAAAATGTGTAATATAATTTATAATTACTGAAAGACTCAAAGAAACTTGCACGAACAGCAATCGCTCGGTCACTAGTTACCCATATTAGTACGGTAAGGGTTAAGAACTTGTATCTTGGGATACAATTATTTTTTTAATAATAATGAGATTTTTAACTCTCCGCCGGAAACATGATTTTAAAGACATCCTCGATATTTTTATTGTAAATTTTGATAGATAAATCTGTAAAAAATAAATAAAATACAATCTGACTTTTATAATGATAAAAACTTGGTGTTAAAGCTTTGACAAGTATATCAGAATCATCTTTTCAGATCTTTATATAATTCAGAACAATAAAAAAATTTGCTGTGTTTTTCGAAAACCCTTATTGTTAATGGAAGAGTTAAAATTCTATGTTACGGAGAATTAGTGTTAGCTCACAAGTTATATTACTTCAGTTGAAAAATATAACTAAAGAGCCAATATTAAAAATCTCATTATTGTTGAAAAAATAATTAGTGTGCCTCAAGGCACAACATATCCCTGGATAGAGGAGATATTCTTCTCTATTCACTTATGAAATATTAACCAAGGAATCTCGTCCGAAATAAAGAGCTCATTGAATAGCGTTACATTTCTCTCACACCATTATTCTGAGTGTCAGTTACGATACTCTCGGATTCGTCACGTCTGAATTCTGACACGTGTAAAATATAACAGGACACTTATGAATCACCGATTACGAATTCTGTTTACGTTTTATGTTAATCGGTGTCGAAGGGACGAGTTTGAGCCAAGTCAGAGGTTTGGAGAACCAGGGCATTCACGTACGAGAAATGCGTTTCGTTTACTTATTATTAAGCTTTGCCTCTCACTGTTATCACAGTCAATTTTTCTTATTTCCCATCAAAGTTAGCGCGCCGCGATATTTATTATTGCTATTAAATTTCTGCTCGTGTATCATGGTAATAGCATGGTAATAGTGAGACATGAAGGATGCGAGGAACGTCCAGCTCGCCGACAATGCGGAGAAAGTTGATGCAAGGCTGCAAAGAACACGGAAAGGCACGCCCTGACGAGTGTTCTCGTCCTTTCGACTCTCATGACCGTAACTCTGACTTGTTCCTCGTTGCTCACATATTGCACAAATGGGAAGTAAAAACTAAAGAATCTTTTTAAGATCCAATGAGTTTAGTTTCTTTAAAAATGATTATTTAAGAAAAAAGAGATTATTTAACTTTAACTCCCTGAGGTATTCCTGGTCGCGTTTAGCAAATTTGTGTTCAAAGATTAGAAATCTTTATATATTTTAATATATTTTTAATTTTTAAATATCATATATTTGGAAATGGGAAACGGATAGATATAAAATTACGAAAAGTAATAGAGAATCTTAATTAAAACATTTAAAAAATTATGGCTTTTGAAATTGAAGAAGTTACGGAATTATTTCATTGTCTTTCTATAATGACGCTTTACTTCAGGAATACTCGAACGAGATATACGTATTGCCATGAGTGTCTTGGTATGCTCGGTATCTAACTTTAGAACTGGTAGCAAGCAGTCGAACCAGAAGTTGACAAATTGTTACCAGACGTGTTTAAAGTACCGCCGGCGATTCGCCTCACGGTCTCTACAACACGGTCTCGCGTATCAGCTTATACGGCTAATCTCTTCAAACGGATTATTGCTGTACGTACAACATGCTGCATGGTGGGACGTATTGATTTTTATGTCACGAAATTGGTAAGCCGTTCACAGTTTCAAACTCGTTCTTCTCAAAAGCATACATTTCGAACAAGTTTTGTAAATGAAAAGATTCGATAATAGAGGCATTATTATAAATTTGTAAAAAGCGCAATAAAAGAAGTAACATTTGATGTTGCTATAAAGATAAAAATATGTTTAAAAATATAAACACCTGTATGTATACATATATATGTATATTTTGTATATGTACATATATACTTTTTATATTTCTATAAGATACAATAAAACATTAACTTTTCGAGTTCAGTTATTCTTAGTTATAAAATAACTGAACATTTTTGACGCATTTTAACTTCTGTTTCATCTATAAACCTGAAAGTAATACACTTATAGTTATCTGAATCTTAGATGTTCAGTTAGTTTGAATTATTATGGTATCTACGCTTCGATGCTTTGCAACTGGAGCAACTATAGACATGGTTGGAAACAGAGCACATGTTACGTACACAAGTTACAAATTACATATTCAAATATAGGATCTTTTCTCTACCGTCTGCGTCACAGAATCGTTCTAATTTCATGGTATCGATACACGTTATTCTACTGCTAGTTTTATATCCGTCGATAAAGGATTATTGTGCGATTCACAATCATGAAAATTTCGCGTACCGAATATCGCTAGTTAGGCCGGAATCAGACTACGCATTGAAGAATAAGATTGAAGATTGAAAGATTGAAATTTGACCAATCAGAACAAAAGGAGCCAAAATTTCTTTGTCCTCACTGATGAAATTTTAATCTTTAATCTTTAATCTCAATCTTCAATGCATAGTCTGATTTCGGCCTTACAGGAGCGATATCAGACGTGGGACATCGCCGAGGGGGTAACCACTTAATGTAATCATGGGACAGAACCCTCGAAATCATTATAAAATTTATATAAAATCTCTATGTATAATCCGATAATTACATATACAACCACGAGAAATATCATTGTATAATATTAAATAAAATCATATATTTTACCAAATTACTTCATAGTAGTGAAAATTATTTGTAATCAGATGAAATCATGTAATCTGTGGGACAATATTTCAGCTAATGATTACCCCCTCGGACTATTTGTAATCAGATGAAATCATGTAATCTGTGGGACAATATTTCAGCTAATGGTTACCCCCTCGGATACCGCCATTCCCCTAGTAAAATTCATTTTTGTCACGGCCGAATTGCCGGTTTAACTGTGCACGGCCGGTGCTTAGAATGGCGTGAAGCCGTCCAGAGTAAGAAAGAGATGGAAGAAATCGGACGTGCTTCGCGTTTCGTCCCTTCACGCGCGACCGGTTACGTTCCATTCAATCCGTGCAATCCGCACCTTCGATCAATCAACTTACTCGCACGCTCTGCAATGATCGTTGATCCATCGAAATTTCGCGGTTTCCGATCACTGACTCTCATGGATTACGGATTCGTGAAATGTCAGATATCAATGTTCTACAGAAAAAAATAAAAGGAGACAAAAGAAAGATGACAATTCTTGATTTTGATTAATGATCCTCTTACAGATATCTCTTAAGATATCTAATATTGACCAATTTAATACAGAAGAACAGCTATTAATTATTTATTTTAAGTAATGCTTTTTGAGACTTTCACGGATACTTTCTATACAGGAGTTACGAGTTTTGCGGGTTATCTTCGTGTCCAGATCCATTATTAGAATCCTAACATTTCATGAACGAGGAGCTGTTACTTAAGTACTAAGAGAAGCTTTCGTATTTATTTTAAGTATTAAAAATACTGAGGTTCAGTACTTTTAGTACTCCAAATAAGTAATTAAATACTGTCTTTCAGTATTAAATTAGTTATTAGATTTCTGTAAGGATTGTTTTCATGCGAAACAGGTAAAATCTGTAAAATATGTACATATACTGCAAATGTCATAGCAGATTGGCGTCGTCTCCAACATATATCTGTTCTTGTCTGTTTATTTTACTGCGATGCTCACACGGAAAAATGATTTTGTTGAAGTATCTAAAAAAAAATTAGCAAGATACAGGTCTGAAAAAATGATTTTGTTGAACTATCAAATTACGTAGAATTTCAAGCACAAGCTGAAAAAAATTTTGATATTCTAGCAACCAGTTTTACACTTAGTTGTTTATATCAGTACATAACTATTGTGATATTTCAATAAAATTATTTTCAAATCTATATATCTAGTTAAATTTTTAAATACTTCAGCACAACCGTTCTTTCTATGCATGTATTAATTATAGCTTATAAGTTTTTGACAAGTTTTGAAATAAAAATACCAACCTTTCAAATAACTGCTCTGAATTTTGCTATTTCAAGTTAAACGCAATTATCATTTTGCGCAATCGCATAAACAGGTTTCAAACAGATAAGGATAGCTAGACATTGAGGACATTTTTGCTATATTATTTAAATTGGCTATGACACTTCCAATGTATACATGTTCTAAAGGTGGCTGTGGCAATGTACGCCAACGTTGGCAAATATTACATATGCAAGCATGACATAATATCTGTATAAATGTAGACCAATATTCAGTAAATGTACGTATAATTGGCATACATTTTAGCCATGCATCTGCAGGACCCGTTTGAAGATAAAAGGAGTGAACATTCAATAATCCACGTGTACATAACTCGATTGTTTCTTTTCTCTTTCGTCTAATGACGTACAGAGATTCTATTTAAAAAATAACAAGCGTATCGTACTATGCGCTTTAATGAAGATAGTTTCTTGCGATTGATTTAGAAAGTAAGAAGTGACACTTGATCGCGGCCGATTCGACATCTATTACCGATAATAAATCATGCGGAATATCGATCATAGGGAAAGTCTCACGGATAAGGAAAAAAGGCAAACGAAATGATTCGTTTCCGGGATTCTTTTTGATGCGTTAACGATTTACAATCCTCGTTACAAGTTTCTTTTCTCCATTTATCGACTGACGGGCGCGAAAAAAAGAGAAAAAAAACGAGAAAGAGGATGAGAGAGAGAGAGAGAGAGAGAGAGAGAGAGAAGTCGCAGAGAAAAGAAAAGAACCACGCTCATTGCCATGTTTGCGGTGAACGGTAACGGTGATCATCTCCTGGCAGTAAAGTTTCAAGCCGTCTCTCTACTCTGGACTCCGGTATCCGGCCGGACTTTAATGCGGCACAATGCTGATAGGATGGTAAATAATTTCTTCGTTGTGGCTAACGGAACATTTGCGAGCCATGCAATAATTTCGCGGACGCCCGGTCATCCCCGCTTTGCACTATCCACTGCGTTTCTACAGAACCTCATATTTGGGAAATATTTCTGCGACACGATTCTTGCGTGTCTTCAGGCGTGGCATCGATCTATTATCAGCACGTGAGATCCCTTCGTCAATTATATCGCGAGAAAAACACGGAAATCAATGGTTCTATGAATATTCAGTTGTATCTCAAAGAAGGAAGTGATATATCACGCAATACTATTTTTAAATTCACTTTACTTTAGACGATTTATAACTCATGGAGCTGGATTTCACAATATAATTCTGTTTATAGTTTTACATTTAAGAAATATAAGAAATGTGTAAATATAAAAGGAGTCCGTTTATAATTTTATGTTCTAGAAATAATTATACAAATATAAAAAAATTCTCTTTATAATTTTATATGTATATTCGGATGTATTTTAATATACATTTTCTGTATATATACGCACGCATGTATTTTAATTTTTCGAATATTTCTTTCAGTTTATACACGTATATGACACAAATCACAAACAGAACTCTATCTTAAACTCTGACGCGAAATTCAACTTCTAGAGATCGTCTAAAGTGGGTATCGTGGATGATTATGATTTACTGAAAATGAAATTTAATTTAATGAGAATGAAATGGACCGCGCGTTTATTCGCGGTTATTCCATCAACCAAAGTAGATTGGAAAACAACGGCTTATGCGCACGAGTGATTTATTACGACTGAATCGCTAGCCATCAGATGGAATCGCGATGATTTTTGCCGAGCTACTTATGAAGTAATTGCATAATGTTTCACCTTATTAAGATCGAGCTTAGACCGTTCCGCAAAGAAGCATGTAGGTTATACAACGGATATTTAATTTTTCGGTATTATATCCGTTCGTCACGTAAATCAATTTATCTAAAGTGCAGCATAATTTCTATTAAACCTGTATTTTTTTAGTAATTAAGGCAACACCTAAGGGCGATGCGGCACGTTTGTGTCTTCTCTAAATTTATTCTTTTCTCTCTTTCCGTTTTTCATCCTCGTATTTGGGAAGATGCAATGCGACACGGAAATCCTTTTGTATATTGAGAAGATACTGTAAATAAAAATAAGCTTTCTTAGCAAAACAAAATGATAATTGCGTGGTCGGCTATTTGTTAATTTGTTATTACGCTGACTAATTAACTTGTAACCGACCGTGAGATAAATATTCAAGGTAACTGATTCATCCTTTCCATAATTTGCATCAGCGATTTGCATCAGTCTCATATAATTCTGGGACCCCGATTTTGTTCTCTGCGAAGTGGGTTACTTGTTATTAATATATAAAGTTTCTCTTTCTCTCTTGTTTTTATCGCAATCATTGTACGAACCTGTAATAGTAAATCGAAAGTTCTAATATCACGAATTTCTGAGTTATGATTGATTTACGCTGTCAATCCAAGAGTGACAGATGCAAATTGCAAAATCAGTAAAAAGTAAAAGTCAGTACATAAAAAAAAATAGTTCGTTTGAAATTAATTTATAATAGTTGAATGAAAATTTTTTTCTTGTAATGTAAAAATAATTAAAGTGTGATGTGAGAATTTTGCAAATATAAAAAAACTATTTGCAATTTTATATTCGAGAAATATATAATTAAATATATTTTATAATTCAACAAATAATATAAATTTAAAAATAGAAACATTTTTTTATATTTATATAATTTTATATTAAAAAAGTATAATTAAATAAAGTAAAAGAATTTTATTTGTATTTTTACAAGTGTCTTTCAACGTATGTACAGTGCGTGTAAAAAGTATTTGTACAGAGAAAATATATTATAAAAAAACTTTATTTTTAAAAAGTAAATATTATCCAGCGAGAAATGAATCATCAACTTGATATCGAATCGATATCGATACAATGATTTCAACACCAATTTGACATTGTTTCGACGTTTAATTGACAACCATTTCTTATTGGATAATTAACAATTTATTCGTAAAGAATAAAATAGACAACTAAGAATAAAATAGACTGTATGTTTCTCAAAATTACATATACCAAAAAGATGTGTATTAATTATAGAAAATATATCATCTGAAAAATAAGCAAAAATTAAAAATTATATTGTTTGGATGCTCAAAAAGTATTTATACAGTCGAAAAATTTAGTTTCTAAAATCAGGAATACATGCGAAGCTCATTTGTTTATGTTAGAACAGAGTATATTCGCTGTATAAAATTGTTAATTAATGGCGTTCAGCATAAAAAGCAGCTTTGCAACTGTTGTAAAATTCTTGAATATGATTGGTTTATATATTTAGATCCAATGAGGAATTAAGGGCAAGACCAATCATATTGAAGAATTTTATAACAGTTGCAAAGCTGCTTTCTCTACTGAACGCAGCCAATGTTTATTTTCTTTAAATAAGACTTTTTTTATAAAAAATTTCCTTATACGAATATTTTTTGTATTCACTGTATGTATTCTAGTATTATTTTATATACATGCACGTACTTTAATTTTCTAAATTTCTCTCGCGTTATGCAACACAAATTACAAACAGAACTCTATCCCAGAAATCTAATTTAATATTGAAAGATAGTGATTAATTGCTTATTCCTGTATAACCTTTAACCTTTTATCTGCAATTAGGACTTTTTTTACATAAGCAAAATTTTACTCTCCTCCAAAATAAAAGGAGTCGAATCTCCTTAAAATTCTTAATTGTTAAAAACTATTTGATAATGTAAAGAATTCTGAATTTTTCTACATTTTTCGAAAGCCTAAAGCAGTGAAAACCTGAGCTAGACGGGAGTAACACACGGAGGATTACTCCAAATAAGTAATTAATTTGATTAACACTACCTTCAAGTATTAAATTTCTACTACGATATATTCGGCAGTGAAACAATAACTTGTAATTTTCACATTAGTTCTATCACCTCAATTCCGTATAGGGATAAATCCGTATAGAGATAAAAATATACCTGCTTCGAAAAAACGGTCGCCTCGATTCTTCCTGATCGTTGTTCGTGAGAACTAATAGCTCTAGTCACTAATTATTCATAGAGCACTCGCGTTTCAAGAAGCACAGAATAACATCACAAAAATCAGCGGAACGCAATAGATTCAGCGTACGTTCACCTCGTTCGTCGAAAGTATTTCGGAAAGTAGTTTCGCTCGGCGATTACGCGGATTACGTCGTTATGTAAGCCACGCCGGCGTGAGCCTTCGTGACGTCACGCAGTGACGCGCAAGGTCAAAGGACACTATGAGTATAGCGTCGCACCGTACTTGTCGAACGGTTGATACGAGTGAAACGGCGTGCATGATCATTTTCTTTCAATTAAATAAGCGACGCTACGGCTCCATGATCGACTGTTTGACTTCTAGGTATGTCGGGACGACGTTTCCGTTTTTCGAAGCAAGTATTTCACTCGAAATATGAGAACACGAATTGCACGAGAATCGTCGCTTTCCATTCTCAATTTGTTACTTTCTTAGCGATATAAATTGAGCAACGAGAAGCCGTGATCTGTCAATTACTCGTCTGTAATTAAACGTACGCACATATTTCCGCATTTATTCGAGATACATTGCGCGATATGTGGAGTGAAGTATCCGCCGCGTCGATCGCTGATTTGACTCGCGTCCTATTCCGCGACATCGCAGTGAACACGTGAACAGCGCCGCCACATTCGACTTGGGGCAGTACATAAATACGCAACAGACCGATTTCAAGTCGATGATTATTTCTTCATTGTAGTAGATACAGCCATAGTGATGTCGATTCCGTCACGTTTCGCAATTATACGACTCAACACTCATATGTTGGTGAATCGCTAAGATATATATTTTATGAGAAATCTATCGCGTTTGGAAACTGCGACGCGCACGTACGGTCGGTGACATTTGGTGACGCCGTGACGCGGCGACGCCATGTTTTTCATATTTTCAAGCGCCGCGCGATATTGAACTCTAATCCTATTTCGTATCTCTTCGTACGTATAATTATTCGAGTTTTGATGTGATAATTTACGGCAAAATGTTCGTGTGAGATAAATATCATCTTGAGATCGTGCGCGTTATTCTCTTTTTTGCGAGGCGCGTGAAGTTGGCCGAGTCTTTCCCGCGGTAACGTTCCCGCTTCCCGCCACTCGTACGCGCGCCAGTCGCGTGACGTCATCAATCTCGCGCGGATTATATCCCTGCGCGATCTGTATCTCTCGCGTTCTCGTTGTTACTTTGTCATGATGTAATAAAGACGTCGATTAACATCGGGATTGCTGTGCAAAGTGTCACGTTGCTCTGATAATTAGTGCTCACGCGATCGTAATTAGCCTCTCTTCCGCGAGTGTTGTTTTGGTGCATTGGATTGGAGAATACAATGGACTGAAAGGAGGAGGCTTCGGAGGCATCAGGTATCGGCGGAGCATCCCTGTGGTGAGTATTATACATTATTATTAGATGTTGATATGTTGTATGTACTTTGAGAATTAATCATTCAATTGTTTTTTCTTTTCTATTTATTTTAATTGAAGACGGTTTGAACGTTTCGTGCAAGTATCTGAATCATTTGTATAAAGTACATAATAAAAAAGAAACTTTTATAACTTTCTATGAAAGTTTACGCTCTGAGAAGATTTCTCCGCAGAAATTACATAATCTTTTATTAAATATCTATTTTTGAAAGACGAATAGCATATTTGGGTAATGCATGTGAAATTACTATTTTTTTAACATTGGAAAATAATGCGATCTTTTTTGAATAAAGATTTATGATTACATCTTACGTATTAACTACCACGCTGACTCTCATTCACCCTGGTTTTTTGGATTTTTTGATTGTTGATTTTAGGAGAGTCCGTAAGAAGATTACATTATTACTATTTAAAAAATAATTTTACATGCATTACGTAAATATTCATAAATATATATTTAATACATATTAAATGTTAATTGTATTATTTGTGAGCTAATTTGGATTTTATATTTATGTGTTACAGATCGCGCAATGTGGCGTTACAACTCCGCTGCTGCGTGCTGTATAGGCGTGCTGTATAGGGTGAAAAATAAATACTTGTTTTAAATTGAGATAATGAATCTGTGAAAATTGTACAATATATATATATAGCATATATAAAGTTGAGAGAACGTGTACATTATAAATAATAAATTGATTCATTATATATATCTTGAAATGAATGGGCTAGAATTATGTTTGAAATATATTTTTCGATTGTTAGAGATCATATGCAGGAATGACAAATATATTTATTGAATACGATTGAATGCAGTTCATTTATTTCGTATCTTTTTAATTTACAAAACGGGGGGATTCACTTTCACACGATCGAAAGCAGCGGGGAATCGCACGGCAGATCGTATCTGACGATCAATTTATGCCGCGAGCCCTATCACGGATAATTAAAATCTTCTCGTTATCTCGATCGTTATATCTGAACGACGATGCGGGCGTTCCATATAGGTACTCCTATAACTATTAGATTTTTATCTGGTCGCGAGAGCTATAAATCGCGGGTACTCGTAATGATAGTCTCGAACTATGGCGAGCGAGGGCGAATCTCATCGTGAACCCTTGAAAATAAGTCAAAGGGTAACCTCTACTAATAAGCTCTGGTAGTTTCCTACGAGAACTTTTTATCGGCGCGACGGTTATATATAGAGAAGTCTGTGGTACTTAGATTGTGATTACATGTTTACTTTGGGACATTAATTACTTTTTTAACAATAACGAGATGTTTAATGTTAGCAGAGCTTAGTATATTACTTACAATTAGTTAGTATATTACTTCAGTTCAAAGTAATATAACTGAGCAGCCAATATTAAGAGTCTCGTTATAGTTAAAAGAATAATTAGTATGCAAGGTACAATATGTCCCTATATAAAAAGAACGATTTTCCTAAAGTATTAAAAAATTTAAGTACATACACAGATCTGAAAGTAATTTTATGTAAAAATTAAAGTAGATCATCAAAATAATTATATGAAAAACTTAAGCATGATGAAAAGGTTTGATATTGTAGTAATCAGCTTGAGTGTCTTACATAATTATTTTGATAGTCTAACGAAATTATTTTCAGACTTGTCTATCTAAATTTTTTACTTTAGTAAAACTCATTATGATTAAAAGAATAATTAGTGTGCAAGATACATGTCCTTACATAAAAAGAACGATCTTTCTAAAGTAGGGGGAAGTCGCCTATATCGTACCCCCTAACGTTTAAACAAAATTGTAAACAAAGTACTGAAGATATCAGAATATTTCTGTAGTAATATTAAACTTTGATCCATTGGCAATAAAACAAAACGATACTTTTGCGAAAATAAACATCAAATTATTATTTAAATCAGATTTTAAAAAAAAGTAGCTTTCGGTACGATTTGGAGATCGGGTCGTTAAATTGTACCACCTGGTTCCTAAATCGTACTTCTAATATAGCAAACAAGCTGACATTGCTTATTGTCATTTTGACATTAAAATAACATCTTTAACGTCAAAATGACGGTAAACAACGTCAGTTTGTTTACTGGGAAAATAAACAAAATTAATTTTAAAAGTCATTTATTAATAAATTTATTTTTAATGTCACTCTGAGTATATTTAAGTAGGTATAATAAAAACTTTTCTATTATAAAAACAGAAATTAGATCTGTGTTTTTTAAACTCATTTAAGAAAACAAAGTAAAAAGCAATACTTAAATTGATTTAAGCTATCATTGCGCTATATTTCAGAATATTAAACTCTCAGATATTTTAAAAAAATAAATTTTGGAAATAAAATCAATTACAGATTTTTCCGTCACAATAGAAAAGATTCAATAGAAAGACTCAATAGTTGATAAGTAATCACTTTCTTGAGCGCTTATTTAAACAGTTTTGATAAATGTCAGGATTGTCACTACAGGTTTCGTGCAACCACTTAGAGCACCTGACATACTGAATCCAGTCCATTGTAGGTCCTTTTTTATCATAATAGTAACCTCCACATATTGCTCGTATCACTTGCAAAAATCGTACCGGTACAATATAAAGACCAGCGACAAGTACGATTTACCGAACTCTCTCTTTTTTTACAAATTTGCCAATAACAACATAACTTACAAATATCTTGCTAATTTGATGCTATATTCGAAAAGAGTTTAAATATCGATTATAACCATGAAGGACACTATAATTTAATTACCCACCTTATACTGATAACACCTTAGGTAAATTGTATCAAAACTTAGATTAGACACCGAACAAAATCAATTTTGAATGTCACTCGTAAACAGACGACTTGAAGACAAAACAAAAATGATAGTTCTTAACCCATATTACCAGCGTCACATGAGTGTCATTATCTTTAAAAAAAAATGTTTCGTTTAGAAAATACAATGGAGGTACGATTTAACCGTCAGTACGACTTAGCCAACTCTTCCCTATCTAAAAATTTAGGTACATACAGATATAAATAATAATTTTGATTGATCATCAAAATAATTATGTAAGTAATTCAATCATGATGTGTAGTGCTGCAAAAAGTTTTGACATTTTAGCATTCCAGCTTGAGTGTCATACATAATTATTTTAATAAACCAACGAAATTATTTTCAGATCTGTATCTAGTTAAACTTTTAAATACTTTAGCAAAACTGTTCTTTCCATGTCGGTATCACAGTCTCTCCTACTTGTTTCAAAAAGGATTCTACAAACTCTATGCCTATGTCCTGTGATTTCCGAGCAATCGAATTTTAACAAACGTATTGTCATGTGATACGAATAAGCGAAAAAATAGTTCGGATAAAAAGGAACCGGCAAGTTCATTGACTCGTGATGATAAAGCGCGATCGTCTGTATTCACGGGTATAGACACCTGGGACGTAAGAAGCACATGTGCACATTTCGAGGAGATCGATGTGTGTCAGCGGGTCAGCGACACCCATCAGCGGCAGTGATATCTCTTCGACATTTAACTGCTGGCTACCGAGCAGAAAACATCTCTCATTCGACAGATCATTAATTAACCAATGAGATTGTTGACTTTTATACGACGCACAGAAAATTAATTTTCTTTATCTTATTTTCTTTCTTCTTCAAGCTTAAATTTACATATCTTTGCTATTAAATAATTTTTAATGAAAAACTATTTATAAAATTATAATAAAAAAAAAAGTTTTGAATTTATTAAGAAACTTGTTTAGCAAAAATAAATATTTTTGACATGAAACTCCGTTTGAATATATATGTTAATAAATATATAACTGCTGTTGCATACGTCTCTCATACTATTTTTCGGAGAACGAGTTATTTATCATGACGTTGGAGTATTGCCACAAGCGTTGCACCATTTTATGACGTCGTAGAAAAGGATTAATATAATATCACTTTCGATGCACCTCTCTGCACGTTTCGTTCAGCATATGGTATGTGCTCGCCAAGGCGACGCAACTGACACATGTCGCTTAAATTAACATGCAATTTTGAGACTTAATTGTGCGGTTCGGCGTACTAAAAAAAGAACATCTGTTATGTCGCGAACGACCGCAACGTTCTTTTCAGCCGTTGGCGATCGCAATTTCGTAGCTAACCAGTATATATAACTTCTCCACATTCGATCTTCATCTACAAAAACGAAATCTTGCGATGCGCGACTGAGAACATCTCTTCATAAATCATTGTGAAGCGTTCGTTGTCATTAATCGTGGGATTGATTCCGGGTAGAGCGTCGTATTTATTTTCTTACAATTAGAGAAGCCCAGAAATTGTCTAATTACGTTCGAAATTGACTCGAAAGTAAAACTGTGCTCGGAACACGTTCGAATACAATAGCATTATTACGCGTATAATGGTTTATCTCCATTTTTCTCTCCGCATATAAACGTAAGAGCGATTGCTCCCGTTTCTCTCGCGCTAATTATCATCCTTTTGCAGCCTGCAGCCGACTTTGGTACGATCCGTTGCGAGCGGATTGAACACGTTGTAGACGAGCATTTCGCTAAATTACGGACCAAGAAAATCCAGAGTTAGATCGTAAAACTCGCGAGAAATGATAATAGTAGTGCGCGGGACAGCTTCTAAATTGCAAATCATATTTTTGCGTACGTTTAATTTTAAACATATATTGTTGATTTTTTAAAATAATTATTTCGTACATTCGTGATATCAAAGTAATTACACTCATTGTTAGAAAGTAGTAGCAGCTATACAATTTTTATACGCAAAATTAATATATATACACTGAGAGAAATGTTTTGTACCAATAACCAAAGTTTTGTTACTGACACAAAAACTATTTGTTGATGTATCATCAATCAAACCGTTGGTTACCACGACAATATTAATTTGTTGAATTTATTAACTAAATTGATCATTTAATGGTACAAAACTGTTTTGTATGATGTTTATAGGTCTTTTGCAATTAGAAATAGAACATTTTGTTACCGGAACAAAATGAATAATATATAAGTATCTCTCACTTTCTACAGAGTGATTATGTTTGGCGTTTTTGAATTTCCTTAGCTTAGCAAAAATATATAGATTTAGAGTAATTGAGATTACTAATCGCTCTGAAAAAATAGTTACCATGATTGATCGTAGTGTGGTGAGAACCGAGAAGTCCACGAGATTAGTCTCTAATCGTCTCGGTTTTATAGAGGTAGACGAATTTCTCTTACGAGAAGGCACGCCATCTCTGATTGTTCCGCGAAACACTCCTTGCTCTACCATAGTGGATTATTTTGTTGAAATTAGTAAAAGAATACTTATTTTGTAATGGCAACCAAATTTTACATT